>NC_091306.1:28041547-28211547 GCF_038502225.1 Cherax quadricarinatus | reverse complement strand
CAACCTATTTTTAAAGCTACACAACGTTCTGGCCTCTATAACGGTACTTGGGAGTTTGTTCCACTCATCCACAACTCTATTACCAAACCAGTACTTTCCTATATCCCTCCTGAATCTGAATTTTTCCAACTTAAAACCATTGCTGCGAGTCCTGTCTAGGCTAGATATTATCAGCACACTATTTACATCCCCTTTATTTATTCCTGTCTTCCACTTATAAACCTCAATCATATCCCCCCTAATTCTACGTCTTTCTAGAGAGTGCAGTTTCAGGGCCCTTAGTCTATCCTCATAGGGAAGGTTTCTGATACATGGGATCATCTTTGTCATCCTCCTTTGTACATTTTCCAGAGAATTTATATCCATTCTGTAATACGGTGACCAAAACTGTGCAGCATAATCTAAATGAGGCCTAACCAAGGATGTATAGAGTTGAAGAACAACCTGAGGACTCCTATTATTTATGCTTCTTGATATGAAGCCAAGGATTCTATTAGCTTTATTGCGAACACTTATGCACTGTTGTCTTGGTTTCAGATTACTGCTAACCAGAACTCCTAAATCTTTTTCGCAATCCGTAATATTAAGATCTACATTATTTAGTTTATATGTGGCATGGTTATTGTCCTGTCCAACATTTAGAACTTTGCATTTGTCTATATTAAACTGCATCTGCCACTTCTCCGACCACTGCATCAGTCTATTCAAATCTTCCTGGAGTGCTCGAATGTCCTCGTCAGAATGAATTCGACGGCCTATTTTGGTGTCATCGGCAAACTTGCCGATGTCGCTCTTTATGCCCTCATCTATGTCGTTTATGTAGATTGTGAACAGCAGGGGGCCCAACACTGACCCCTGTGGAACACCGCTCGTGACGCTTCCCCACTCTGATTTCTCCCCATTTATGCAAACTCTCTGCTGCCTATTTGTCAACCATGCCTCTATCCAGGAAAAAATTTCTCCTCCTATTCCATGTGCTTTAATTTTCCTCAATAGTCTCTGATGTGGGACCCTGTCAAAAGCCTTACTGAAGTCCATATACACAATATCATATTCGTTACCATGATCTACCTCCTCAAATACCTTAGTGAAAAAAGTTAATAAATTCGTAAGGCAGGAACGTCCCTTTGTAAAACCATGCTGAGATTCGTTGATTAATTTATGCTTTTCAAGGTGGCTACGAACTGCCTCGGCAATTATTGATTCCATAAATTTTCCCACTATGGAGGTTAGGCTTATTGGTCTATAGTTCGAAGCTAAGGACCTGTCACCTGTTTTGAAAATAGGTATCACATTTGCCATTTTCCACTTATCTGGCACCATGCCAGTTTGTAGTGATATGTTGAAAAGATTAGCCAAAGGTGTGCTAAGCTCCTCTTTACATTCCTTTAGAACCCTTGCATACAGTTCATCAGGGCCTGGGGATTTGTTAGGTTTTAATTTATCTATTTGCCTAAGGACCATGTCACTTGTGACCCTAATAGTGCACAGTTTATTATCGTCCTGTTCTACATAATTTATCATTACTGGAATATCACTGGTATCCTCCTGTGTAAAAACTGAGAGGAAGTATGTGTTAAAAATTCTACACATTTCCTTATCACTGTCAGTGAGCTGACCCGAGGAACTTTTGAGTGGGCCTATCTTGTCCCTGATCTTACTTCTGTATACCTGAAAGAATCCTTTTGGGTTAGTCTTCGATTCTCTTGCAACTTTAACCTCATAATCTCTTTTTGCTTTTCTAATTCCCTTTTTTATTTCTCTCTTTAACTGAATATATCGATTTCTTAATTGCCCCTCTCCTCTTTTGATTTGCCTATATATGCCTCTCTTTTGACCAATCAGATATTTTAATCTATTGTTCATCCATTTAGGATCATTTTTGTTTGATCTGATTTCCCTATTTGGAACATAATTTGACTGAGCAGCTAGAACTATGCCCTGGAAAGCATCATATCGGCAACCATCACCACCTACCTGACCCCTAGTCAGGTCATTCCAGTTCAGCCCACCTAAGTAATTTTTCAGTCCTATGAAATCAGCCAAGCGAAAGTCAGGGACGGAGACTTGATTGCCATTATTAGGGGAATTCCATGATATGTTAAAACTGAGTGATTTGTGATCACTCTCCCCAAGCTCATCATTAACCTCAAGATTATTAATTAGTGTTTCCCTACTGGCAAGAACCAAGTCAAGGAGGTTATTTCCCCTAGTTGGCTCTGTCACAAACTGTTTTAAAAAACAATCCTGGATCGTATCAAGAAAGTCACCCGACTCTAAATTTCCTGTCAAATTGCTCCAGTCAATCTGTCTATAGTTGAAATCTCCCATTAGCACAACATTTTCGTATGTAGATGCCTTACGAATTTCGTCCCATAGAAGTTTACTGCACTCCCTATCAAGATTTGGGGCCCTGTAAATCACACCCAAAATTAGTTTTTCTCGGCCCTCGAGAAGCTGTAACCAAACAGATTCAGTGGCTGACGCTTCTAATTTAATATCTTGTCTAACACAACAATTTAAATTGTCTCTGACATACATCGCTACTCCACCACCTTTCCTGTTGACCCTGTCAGTGTGGAATAATTTATAGCCTTGTATGTGACATTCAGATGGCATCTCTCTATCTTTCAGATTGAGCCAGGTCTCTGTTATAGCAATAATATCTATGTTTCCTGCACTTGCAATTAATCTTAGCTCATCTATCTTATTTCTAACACTCCTGCTATTAGTATAGTAAACCTTAAGGGAGCTAGTCCCTTGCTGCCCTCTGCTGTCCCCCTTTGTTTTCTGACCTGTTCTATTGTCTTTATTTATAACTTCATGCTGAATGCCTTTTATACATTTACTGTTTCCAACCCTAGTGTTGCAACCTGCTTGTTTCCCACACACACCCATACCTCTATCTTCCATCAGAAACCTTCTTTCCAACCATGCGACCCACAACAGTCTACTAACACATACTGCGACCCACAACAGTCTACTAACACATACTGCGACCCACAACAGTCTACTAACACATACTGCGACCCACAACAGTCTACTAACACATACTGCGACCCACAACAGTCTACTAACACATACTGCGACCCACAACAGTCTACTAACACATACTGCGACCCACAACAGTCTACTAACACATACTGCGACCCACAATAGTCTACTAACACATACTGCGACCCACAACAGTCTACTAACACATACTGCGACCCACAACAGTCTACTAACACATACTGCGACCCACAACAGTCTACTAACACATACTGCGACCCACAACAGTCTACTAACACATACTGCGACCCACAACAGTCTACTAACACATACTGCGACCCACAACAGTCTACTAACACATACTGCGACCCACAATAGTCTACTAACACATACTGCGACCCACAACAGTCTACTAACACATACTGCGACCCACAACAGTCTACTAACACATACTGCGACCCACAACAGTCTACTAACACATACTGCGACCCACAACAGTCTACTAACACATACTGCGACCCACAATAGTCTACTAACACATACTGCGACCCACAACAGTCTACTAACACATACTGCGACCCACAATAGTCTACTAACACATACTGCGACCCACAACAGTCTGCTAACACATACTGCGACCCACAACAGTCTGCTAACACATACTGCGACCTAACAAGGGAATAGATGTAAGAAAAATGATGAAATTTTCCTACATTGTGAGCCAAACCGTGATGTGTGTGTGTGTATGCTTAAGTCATTATTAGGAAGTTTTGAGACAACCTTCGTTATAAATGCATCTAGAGATATACATATTTTATATATACTCTCTAATGAAAAGTCTGATGATTACAGAATAATTTATTAATATTTAGCTTTGAGGAGAACTTGTTGAAATGAGCCATTAGTTTTCTATTAAATTTCGATTATTTATAATACAATTTTGCGATAAACCCATAAATTCCAACTTGAAATTTTGTGGCTAAATTTTCAGCCTCAATAAAAAAATACTAATGATCTTGGGTTAGCAAATTCAGTTTTAAATTCCCTTCGTAGTACAGATTTCTCTTTCTATTCATCATTATTTTAATGACCCTCACACACTGTAACGAACGCTCATATATCACACATTCAGTTCACTAGAGCATATATATTCCACCTTCAGATACAATAATTGCTCTGTGAAAATACTTGGAGATAACATTTCAAGTCATCGCATGGAAAAAAAGGGGTCTCTTTTCGAGTTTTGATTTAGTAAATATAATAGTTTACCTTGATGTCCATCAGGTGAGGCGCCATGACACTAGTGAATGGATGTGGTTGACCGGTTAATTGTGTTTAAAGCCTATGGACCACACTAAGGCCATTAAGGCTGCACGTAACATTTTCACTACCAGACAAGAATACCTTAATTCCTAAAGTGGAGTTGCCCTCTGGCTGATTTTGAGTTTCGAGTTTTCTAAATGCATTTGTTGTAATTTACCCAACATTAAGTGCGTTCTGCAATGGCGGATTTTTTTGTAAATAACAAAGTTGTGTTGACCTGCTGCTGTACTGGGTTTCAAGCCTACCAACTACACGAGAGTTATTAAGACTTCATGACAAATGTATATCACGAGCCAAAAACTACTTTAATCCTCATTAAAAAAGGAATTATAGTTAACGTTCAGCACATATACATGGAGACACACCTCCGTGTGCAATCACATTTAGGCTATTAACGAAGAATATATTTTACAAGGCTAAAGTAAAAACTAACTTTGCTGACCTAACACTTATCACGCACGACGGTTGTCCTGTCGTACTTCATCACACAAGATGAATTTTACAAACGAGATGTAGTTAAACGTGTCAGCCTGACCTGGGAGACTTCAGTAGAGCGATGAAGATATCGTTAAACACTCCATGTCTGCTTCAGTAGTTACCGCCGTTGAGGAAAAATATTGATTTATATTAGTTCGTGTAGTGCGGTAGTCGTATTATTGAGAACGATCCAAAATAATAATTGATGTTAAAAATCTAAAATTTATATATGAACATTAATGAACAGCGACAGAGGCGTTGAAATTTCCAGAAAATGCAGACACGGAAACATTTTGCAATGATGTTCGCTGTTAAATAGCGTTTAAGACTCAGAAGAGATAATATTTGTTCCAGTTACGTCAAAATGTCTCACAGAATTGGCCATCTTTGTGAGCCGTCATATCTGTGATGTCCTCCGGCCTTAATGAATGACAAGGTACGAAGATATAACATAATTCAAGAGAGAAGCAAGTTAATAAATATAAGGTGTGTTGCACCAGTCGGCACCTGCATCCATTACATCAAGGCGACGCTGATTGGTCGCTTGGTAACGGTAATGGAACTCCCGGTGACGCTGATTGGTCGCTTGGTAACGGTAATGAAACTCCCGGTGACGCTGATTGGTTGCTTGGCAACACCACCGGTGATACTGATTGGATGACTAATGGTACTTTTTGAACGACTGCTGGAAATGATTGGTAAGCTCTCTGCAAGACAACTAAATAATGAACCATCTTTAGCACTTCTGACTGGAAGGTTATGTGTTATGTCTGCTTGGTAGGCTGTTTGCAGTGCCTCTGATTGGTTAGATATGTACACCACCTATGACTGCCTAACTGATGTCTCGACCCATTCATGTCACGTCTCGACCCACGCATGTCACGTCTCGACCCACGCATGTCACGTCTCGACCCACGCATGTCACGTCTCGACCCACACATGTCACATCTCGACTCAAGCATGTATTCACAATCTTCCCACTGGCATTAGAGTGGCAAATAGTGTCCAGGTAAAGTGAAGGAACTTGCGGGAGAGACACTAAGTTATTTGTATGTGTCACTCTTTCATGGGTCGTCTCTAGTTGACCAGCCAGTAGAGGAAAGCTTAACACCTATCCACTGGAAGGATCATTAATCCCCGATCAATCTTTGTACTGTCGTTTATTAGTACGCTTAAGTGAATTATGGCCTGAAGGGTCTGAAATGTAGGCTACACAAGTATTAAGTAAAAAAAAATAAAAAAATTTAAGTTCCTAATTCAAGAAAACTAGGGCACAAAAAAGCTCCATACGCTAATTTAGCAATAACCCCAAACTAACGATTATTAAAATCAATCTTGTATACAGTTCTGATTGACAAATAACCTTACCTAATCTCAACAACTCTCTCCGTTCCTTAGGCATTAAACTTACTTTCCACCTGACTAACACTGCACTAATCTAGTTCATACCTCTCCTCCCTCTATAGATGCTCCTGGATCCTACTCTATTTCTTGTTCCTCCTGTCCTCTTCAGGACTTGGGAGACACTGGCCGATCTCTTTCTGACAGACTCAGGGAGCACAATAGTGTTAGGCTTGCCGACGCCAACAATGCTCTTTCCTGTCACGTGAGAGATCACAGTCATCCTATTGACTGGTCTTCTGCTAAAACTGCCTACCCTACTTCCAACTTTTACATAAGAACATAGGAAAGAAGGAACACTGCAGCAGGCCTACTGGCCCATGCGAGGCAGGTCCAAGTCTCCTACCGGCTTAAGCCAATGCCCTAACCTAGTTAGGTCAGGTCACATTCACTTAAGGAAGGAGCACGGCATCTGACCTTATAGCACAAGCTAGCCAGGTCCAATTCACACCCACCCGCACCCCTCATGTGTTTATCCAACCTATTTTTGAAACTACAAAACGTTTTAGCATCTATAACTGTACTGGGGAGTTTATTCCACTCATCCACAACTCTATTACCAAACCAGTGCTTTCCTATATCCTTCCTGAATATGAATTTTTCCAGCTTGAAACCATTGCTGCGAGTCTTGTCTTGGCTAGATATTTTTAGTACGCAATTTACATCCCCTTTATTTATTCCTGTTTTCCATTTATACACCTCAATCATATCTCCCCTAATTCTACGGCTTTCAAAACCAATGCAGCTAAATCCAGCATTAAGATAAGATAAGATTTCGTTCGGATTTTTAACCCAGGAGGGTTAGCCACCCAGGATAACCCAAGAAAGTCAGTGCGTCATCGAGGACTGTCTAACTTATTTCCATTGGGGTCCTTAATCTCGTCCCCCAGGATGCGACCCACACCAGTCGACTAACACCCAGGTACCTATTTGCTGCTAGGTGAACAGGACAACAGGTGTAAGGAAACGTGTCGAAATGTTTCTACCCGCCGGGAATCGAACCCGAGCCCTCCGCGTGTGAAGCGGGAGCTTTAGCCACCAGACCACCGGGCCCTCCATTACCTGTCGACCTCAGAACAGCTGACACCCGCACTTACATCCTCATCACACACTCTGTCACTGTCCTTGGCGTTAATCTTGACTACCTTCAACGCTTACACGGACACATTCACTCAAGGCATGCAATAGCTAGTTATTATTATTATTATTATAATCAAGGGGGAAGCGCTAAACCCGGAGGATTATACAGCGCCTGGGGGGGGGGATGTGGAAGGCATTCAGGCTTAATTCGGGGAACTGGAGCACAGATCCAATTCCCTAAATCAAGAGCCCCTCACCAACATCAAGGAACCTTCCTTGAGGGGCAATAGCTAGTAAGGCCCTTGCGGGCCTCTACAAGCTGAAACATGCCTCTCAACGCACCAAACTACACCTCTACGAATCCCTAATACGTCCTCTGATAACTTACTCTCCTCTAGCCCTCTCTCTTGCAGCAAAAACAAATTTACTTAAACTGCAGCGTGTCCAGAACAAGGCGCTGCGCTAGGTGCTTGATGTCAGATGGGAGGACTTCGCCACAAGCGAGTCTCTCCATGCCCAATTAGACATCCCTGCGCTGAATCTGTACTGGAAGAGGCTCAGTGACAGACAGATAGACAAACTCGTGACACGACATGACTACTGGACCTCTCTCCTTGACGAAGACATTCGCAGACCCACAAACCAACACAACCTTTTCTACTCCTTGCATGATCCTGCTCCTAACCCTATTTACAAATAACCTTGGATTCTCCGAGAGGTACCTTCTCTGACAGGTACCATTCTCTGACCCACGTTCGCCTTAGCTTTTGGGTTAAGACATGGCTCAGTTCTACACTCCTCTCTAGCGCTAAACGTCGCATGTCCCTTCCTCCCCGCTCACCCCACCGGAGTCCCAACAGAAGAGCCTGAATTTCTCTTCTCAGTATCTGTCCCACGATCGCCTTCGCTGCTGGGTTAAGCCCTGGCTCTATTTCTACAACTAAGAACCCTCCTCACTATTCTTCGTCTGTCCCGTCTTTCCCGCTCATCCCATTTGGGATCTTACATGAACTTTCGTTCGTTCGTTCGTTTTCGTTAGTGTGACTTTGTAAATGGTCCAAGTCGGACCGAAACGTCGTCGTTAGCTCCTCTCTTCTAAGCACGGGTTATTTGTGTATCGTTCCAGTCAGAGTATTGTGCCTTTTTTTTTTGTTATTTATTGACGGGAACTGTTTCCTCAGGGACAATAGACTCTTGCTTCAGACTTACACTGACTGCCTTTCACTCTGTCATTCACTTAGATTAAACAAGACACCTTTAGACTGGCGGGAACTGGGTGAACTCAGGTCAAGAGTCGGTTTATTTAGACCCGTAATTTTAAAACAAATGTGTACCGGTAATTTGCACATATTTACCTGGAGTTTACCTGGAGAGAGTTCCGGGGGTCAACGCCCCCGCGGCCCGGTCTGTGACCAGGCCTCCTGGTGGATCAGAGCCTGATCAACCAGGCTGTTGCTGCTGGCTGCACGCAAACCAACGTACGAGCCACAGCCCGGCTGGTCAGGATCCGACTTTAGGTGCTTGTCCAGTGCCAGCTTGAAGACTGCCAGGGGTCTGTTGGTAATCCCCCTTATGTATGCTGGGAGGCAGCTGAACAGTCTCGGGCCCCTGACACTTATTGTATGGTCTCTTAACGTGCTAGTGACACCCCTGCTTTTCATTGGGGGGATGTTGCATCGTCTGCCAAGTCTTTTGCTTTCGTAGTGAGTGATTTTCGTGTGCAAGTTCGGTACTAGTCCCTCTAGGATTTTCCAGGTGTATATAATCATGTATCTCTCCCGCCTGCGTTCCAGGGAGTACAGGTTTAGGAACCTCAAGCGCTCCCAGAAATTGAGGTGTTTTATCTCCGTTATGCGCGCCGTGAAGGTTCTCTCTACATTTTCTAGGTCAGCAATTTCACCTGCCTTGAAAGGTGCTGTTAGTGTGCAGCAATATTCCAGCCTAGATAGAACAAGTGACCTGAAGAGTGTCATCATGGGCTTGGCCTCCCTAGTTTTGAAGGTTCTCATTATCCATCCTGTCATTTTTCTAGCAGATGCGATTGATACAATGTTATGGTCCTTGAAGGTGAGATCCTCCGACATGATCACTCCCAGGTCTTTGACGTTGGTGTTTCGCTCTATTTTGTGGCCAGAATTTGTTTTGTACTCTGATGAAGATTTAATTTCCTCGTGTTTACCATATCTGAGTAATTGAAATTTCTCATCGTTGAACTTCATATTGTTTTCTGCAGCCCACTGAAAGATTTGGTTGATGTCCGCCTGGAGCCTTGCAGTGTCTGCAATGGAAGACACTGTCATGCAGATTCGGGTGTCATCTGCAAAGGAAGACACGGTGCTGTGGCTGACATCCTTGTTTATGTCGGATATGAGGATGAGGAACAAGATGGGAGCGAGTACTGTGCCTTGTGGAACAGAGCTTTTCACCGTAGCTGCCTCGGACTTTACTCTGTTGACGACTACTCTCTGTGTTCTGTTAGTGAGGAAATTATAGATCCATCGACCGACTTTTCCTATTATTCCTTTAGCACGCATTTTGTGCGCTATTACGCCATGGTCACACTTGTCGAAGGCTTTTGCAAAGTCTGTATATATTACATCTGCATTCTTTTTGTCTTCTAGTGCATTTAGGACCTTGTCGTAGTGATTCAATAGTTGAGACATACAGGAGCGACCTGTTCTAAACCCATGTTGCCCTGGGTTGTGTAACTGAAGGGTTTCTAGATGGGTTGTGATCTTGCTTCTTAGGACCCTTTCAAAGATTTTTATGGTATGGGATGTTAGTGCTATCGGTCTGTAGTTCTTTGCTGTTGCTTTGCTGCCCCCTTTGTGGAGTGGGGCTATGTCTGTTGTTTTTAGTAACTGTGGGACGACCCCCGTGTCCATGCTCCCTCTCCATAGGATGGAAAAGGCTCGTGATAGGGGCTTCTTGCAGTTCTTGATGAACACGGAGTTCCATGAGTCTGGCCCTGGGGCAGAGTGCATGGGCATGTCATTTATCGCCTGTTCGAAGTCATTTGGCGTCAGGATAACATTGGATAGGCTTGTGTTAACCAAATTTTGTGGCTCTCTCATAAAAAATTCATTTTGATCTTCGACTCTCAGTCTGGTTAGCGGCTTGCTAAAAACTGAGTCATATTGGGACTTGAGTAGCTCACTCATTTCCTTGCTGTCATCTCTGTAGGACCCATCTTGTTTAAGTAGGGGCCCAATACTGGACGTTGTTCTCGACTTAGATTTGGCATAGGAGAAGAAATACTTTGGGTTTCTTTCGATTTCATTTATGGCTTTTAGTTCTTCCCGCGATTCCTGACTCCTATAAGATTCCTTTAGCTTAAGTTCGATGCTTCCTATTTCTCTGACCAGTGTCTCCCTAAGCATTTCAGATATATTGACCTCTTTTAGCCTCTCTGTTATTCTTTTCCGTCGTCTGTAAAGGGAGCGCCTGTCTCTTTCTATTTTACATCTACTCCTCCTTTTTCTTAGAGGAATAAGCCTTGTGCATACATCGAGTGCCACCAAGTTAATCTGTTCTAGGCATAAGTTGGGGTCTGTGTTGCTTAGTATATTTTCCCAGCTTATATCGGTTAGGACTTGGTTTACTGGGTCCCACTTCATGTTTTTGTTATTGAAGTTGAATTTGGTGAATGCTCCCTCGTGACTAGTCTCATTATGTCGGTCTGGGGCTCCACGCATACATGTCTGAACCTCAATTATGTTGTGATCTGAGTATATTGTTTTTGATATGGTGACATTTCTTATCAGATCATCATTGTTAGTGAAGATGAGGTCTAGTGTATTCTCCAGTCTAGTAGGCTCTATTATTTGCTGGTTTAAATTGAATTTTGTGCAGAGATTTAAAAGCTCGTGTGAATGTGAGTTTTCATCAGAGCTGCCTCCTGGTGTTATTACTGCAACAATATTATTTGCTATATTCCTCCATTTTAGGTGCCTTAAGTTGAAATCCCCCAGGAGCAAGATGTTGGGTGCAGGAGCTGGAAGATTTTCCAGACAGTGGTAAATTTTTAACAGCAATCTCAAAATACATCTCTGTTATCTATTGTAAAATATAAAGGAAGAGTTTATAAAATAAAGGAGGTGTAACCATACTACTACCTTGAGATATATATTCAACAATTTCCCCCGTCAACACACATACAGGTTATCTGTCAGAGATGAAAAATATACAAACTTTAATTTCCATGGTTAGGGCACGTTTATTTGCACTGTGGAATTATGTTTATGTACACCCGTGTATAGGTAAATTAACGTTAATCTGGTTAAATCTGGCCGGAATCAACAAACTGTAATACGAGCGTAAACGAAGGTGTCAAGGAATAACTATATTACGAGCGTAAATGAAAGTACCAACGAACTACAATACGAGCGTAAACGAAGGTAGCAAACTAATAAGAGCGTAAACGAAGGTCTAATTTGGAAGATAGGTTGCTCGGACACAAAGCGTCTGTGTTCTTGATCTGGATGAGCGGATGTGTTATTAAAGCATCATTATAAGATACGTGTGAGAAATAACGTTGGTCAGCGACCATATTTTTTATTGTAAAATATTGTGGTCTCTCAGCGCAACCGTAAATATCGTTCATTTCCTAACCGGCTTTAGTTCTTGTAATTCTGAATGATCTTCGCTGCTGCAAGTTGTTTAAGGTTATGTTAGGGCACTTTGACGTTAGTTTAAGTTAGATTAAGTATGTCTCATTATACACCGAGAGGTGTATATCTCTGCATATGGACTGAGTTGTGTATCACTGAATGTACAATGAGTTTACTTTAATCCGTATATTCAGGGATCTAAGTATTCTTGACTGGTGGTATACAAGTGATATGCAGCCTTCATCTTCGCGTAGTCGATAGATTTAAACTCAACAAATTAATTGTTAAGTATGACATTGCTTATACACTAACACGTTTATCAAATTTGCATACAGACGAGCTGGTAGTGGAGGCGGTCTGTCCGTCACGAAGGAAAATTTTCCCGACTCTTGACCCGAGTGGTCAAGAGTCACCAAGTCATGTAGTTCTCTATCATAGTCTAAGTTAGAGGTGTCACTTACGCACACCTTATATTCTTCAGTTGTCTTATCAAGTTCGTGTGGAAAAACTAAGTCAATGTTAGATGATTACTTGTTAGATGATTACTTGCTGACGCTTCCACTGGTCTATCCTTGCTGAATTTTAAACCCAATTAAAAACAAACGGAATCACTGCCCAGCAGTGTCTTAAGATATAATTAGATAATCTATTTCATGTGTCTCATTTCCTGATCTACTCACCAGGTTCTCATGCTTCAGATGTGTTTATACTCTGCTAGGCATCTTTAAACTGGTTTACACTTAGTACTAAAGTTAATTCAACAACTGCTTGGAATGCCAAGATTTTACGTATTTACGAGAAAGTAATATTAATGGGAATATTGATCAAAAAATATTTCCCGTTAACTGTCTTACTGAAACCAGTCTTGATCGTTGCTGAGTAGTATACGACGCTAGGGAGAGAGTGACGTGCCATAAACATGCTAAGATCCTCCGTGTTAGACTTCTTATAATGAATATTTTGTATATATTAATGGGTAGGTGTGACAGCAAGGAATGCACAAGGAGTTTGTCCAAGGAATATATAGACTCTAGAACAAGCGGTTGAAGTATGTAATATGGTATAGGTCTGGCCTAAGGCCTATACTATGATTCCAGGAAGACATAAACTTTTTTTTTTTTGCAAAGGTTACAATGTGTGTGTGATTTACATTTTATAAAGTGATGTCAAATACTAACATGCTGGGGCATTTCGGGCAGAATAATCTCAATGCTTACAGACTATTAAATTAGACATAAATTAAAGGGTGCTAAATTTGAATTATTCATTACTTTACCTTATTACTAAAGTGAGGTAACCAAGGAATTTTAGAATTAATAAGATTTATAGTTGTGAGATGGCACAAAACAAATAACAGTACTAAAATTAGTACAATTTAGAATGTTACAACAGTACAATTTTAAGTATATATAATGTATGAAATTGATTAAGCTGTCGTGAATTTTTTGGGGATTTTTTAAGTCGTTACAAAACTGGTTGAATGATTTAGCACAGCGCTGGTATGGTTAATTTTGGGAGATGAGATAATTTTTAAATATATCCCTAAATTGATTTGCAGGCAGGGGACGTTTTGCTGGTTCGGGCAATGAATTCCAGGTCTTAGAGCCTTTTATGTATATTGCATTTTTGAAGTGTGAGACGGACACGATGGATGTCGAGGTGTTATGCCTGTGTGTTCTGTTGTAACTATTGAGGAGAAGTATGAGAGAGGGTTTACATTAGAGTTCAATGTTCTGTATATGTAGCAGGCGCAATAATATGAGTGCATATTCTGTATATTAAGTTCAAGCTCTTGAAGAGCGGTGCGGTGTGTTGTCTGGTGCAGGAGTTGGTAATCATCTGCACAGCAGCTGTTTGTTGGGTTATTAGTGCTTTAAGGTGATTGGTCGTGGTTGATCCCCAAGCACAAATATCATAGGTGAGGTAAGGGTAGATTGGAGAATGGTAGAGTGTAAGTTTTGCCGTTTGGGTACATAGTACTGTATCTTGAAAATGATGTCTACTGTTTTGGATTCTTTCTTGGATATGTTGGATGTGGGACTGAAATTTAAGTTTGCAGTCAAGGTGAAGACCTGAAAAAATTGCCTTCAACGTGAAGAAGGTTTTGTCTATTTTGAGAGTAAGTTTGTTGGTCATCATTCACGTATATATTTTTAGTAGCTCGTCGTTAACAGCGTCTTTAAGTATAGTCGGAGTTAAGTGAGAAGATATATGTAGCGTCATCGGCGAATAGAACTTGTTTCAGGAGTCAAGATGCACTGGGGTAAGTAATTGATGTAAATGACAAAAAGTAGTGAACCAAGAATACTACCCTGTGGCACATCAACTACAGGCTGAATAGCTGAGGTAACGCCATTTGTGTAGACATACTAGTGTCAGTTCCTAAGGTAAGATTTTAGCATTCTAGGGAATGTCCTCTGACCCCGTAATGTTCTAGTTTAAGGTGGAAGAGATTATGGTCCACTGTATCAAATATTTTCCGTAGGTCTATGAAGAGCCCCATAGGATATTCATTTTTTTCCAGTTCTGCATATAGCAGAGCATTTGTATAACAGCACCATTCGTACTTTTTTCGATCTTAACCCAAACTGACAGAGGTTAAGTATGTTGTGATATATTAGGCAAGAGTAAATTCGTCTGTATATAATTTTTTCGAAGATTTTAGGTAGTATAGGGTTTTTTTGATATAGGTCTATAGTTATTAATTTCAGTTGGATCACCTCCTTTAAGGATCGAGGTAACTCTTGTTGTCTTGAGTCTGGATGGGTAAGTTGAAGATTCCACAGATTTGTTAAACAGTTGCAGTAGTGGGCGACAGCACGTGAGCTGCTTTTTTGTACAAGAGTGGTGGCAAGTTATTTAGATCTCCTGCCTTGTTTTTAGTGATTTAATGATTAAGACTTCAGTAGGATTTTTAGGAGCTACATATAGAGTATTTGGGCGATTTCCAGTGAGGGAGTTTTTCGCCTGAGTATCTGAGGCTGGGATTTTGTTCTAGTTTTCATTCTAGTGTAGAGAAGAAGACAATAAGTTTGTTAGCAGTATCAGTTGGCTGGATGTGAGGTTCACCTGATTTCATTAAGTTAATATCACTGTTTCTGTACAGTTTTCTAGAGCACAAAATTTCAGTGTATGTTTTCCAGGTCTTTTTCATATCCCCTTTTATTTCATTAAATCTGCTTGCATAATACAGTTTTTTAAACTTCCTTATTAGACTAGTAAATATTGATGTGTATCGTTTTGTCTGTTCTTTTGTTATTAGACCCAATCTGAACTCTTTTTCGCATATATGTTTATTAGCAATGAATTTGTGGATTCTGTTTGTAAGCCATGGACTGTTTAATCTCTTTGCTGTTACCTGCTTCGTTTTAAATGGATAATGCCTGCTTCAGAGGTTTTAGAGTTTTTTTTGAAGAAAAATTTTGACACATTCATCAATATCGTGGCTGTCAGCTAGCTCTCTCCGCCAGTCATTGTTACTTAATGCTGAAATAGTTATTTACTGATGATTCGTCATGTACTTGAAAAGAGATCTTACTCGTGTCTTTAGGCAATTTACATAAGTTGGTTATGAGAAAGGTAAGCCTTCTCCCTGAAAGCTGGCTGCCTTGGATCAACGTGTAGTGCAAGCTGCACGCCAAGATATTGTCCAGTGTGGTGAGATTCGTATAGCACTGCGTACCTTGTTCCAAGGTTCGTAGGTTCGAGTCTCCTTCAGCCAGAGATCAGTGTTTGTGTATATTTCGCCTGCTCTTGCGAATTCCTTGCATATATATATATATATATATATATATATATATATATATATATATATATATATATATATATATATGCAAAACGACCACTCTGAAAGAATAGAGAAATTCCAAGCGCTTTCGTGACTACTCAATCCTCCCTAATAGAGCTAAATGGTTCAGATATGTTGATGATATTTTGTGTCTTATGCCCAAAAATGTAGATATACACCATTTCCTTGGAAAATTAAATAGCTTAGCCCATTCTATAAACTTTACTGTTGAGATTGAAGAAAATAACTCATTGCCTTTTCAAGATGTTTTAATTATTAAGGGTAATAATGAATTCAAATTTAAAATTTACAGAAAACCTACAAATAACTGTTCCTATGTCCACTATTATTCCTCGCATCAAGATAGAGTCAAACTGTCTGTTTTCTCATCAATGTTTTTGAGAGCTTTACGAATTTGTAGTCCTGAGTTCATAGATGAGGAAATATCCAAAATTTATGAAATAGGTAATATGTAATTGATAAATCTTTTAAAGTTGCTAGAAATACTTTTTACAATCCAAAAAGGGACAACCAGCCTTATTCAACTAAAAATACGTTGGTTCTCCCTTACCATGAAAACTTGGTTGATATGCCTTCTCTTCTTAAGACTTTTAATATTAAAGTTGTATTCAAAAATCTTGATACAGTAAAAAAAACTTTTGATAAAGAATTCCCCCCAAAATGCTGATGGATGTGTCTATAAGATTCCTTGTAAAATTTGCGATAAAGTTTATTACGGTCAAACTGGTAAAAATCTCGAACTAAGATTAAAACAACATAAATATAGCATTAGAACTGGACAAGATTCCAATGCTCTATTTATTCATGTAAGAGATTTTAACCATCCAATTGATTTTCAAAAGTTGAGAAAGTAGTATCAAGCAAGTCCATGGTCGACAGGAATATAATTGAATCTTGTTTCATAAAAAGCAGTTTTGACAATAATATGAATATTTCCTTTGGTTTATGTAAATTAGATCCATTTATAATTAATAGAATTTGGGAAGAATTTAATAATACACTGGACAAATAATAATTTTTTAAATTTTCTTGGGTATAATAGTTTGTGGGTGAGTTGTGCAAAGGACCTGTCCAGTTGGGTCGGCGCGCGTCAGGTGTTTAACCGTTGTGGGATCTGATAGTGAGGTGTTGGCCAGACCCCTTATATAGCTTCCTTGGATGCTTTACTCTCATAGTTCCTTGATAATGTGAGTAGTCACGAATGCGCTTGGAAGTTCTCTATTCTTTCGGAGTGGTTGTTTTGCATATTTTGAAATCACCTGTTTACTGTGATCTTATTGCATATATATATAAATATATATATATATATATATATATATATATATATATATATATATATATATATATATATATATATATATATATATATATATATATATATATATATATATATATATATATATATATATATATATATATATATATATATATATATATATATATATATATATATATATATATATATATATATATATATATATATATATATATATATATAAGAGAGTGCACAAATTATAAGGGAGTAAATCTGTTAAGTATTCTTTGTACAGTGTATGGTAGGGTTATTGTTTATAGAATTAAGATTAAGATGGAGAGCAGGATAGCAGATGAACAAGGAGGCTTTAGGAAGGGTAGGAGGTGTGTAGACCAAGTGTTTACAGTGAAACATATAGGTGAACAGTATTTAGATAAGTGTCACTTGGAGTTTACCTGGAGAGGGTTCAGGGGGTCAATGTCCCCGCGGCCCGGTTCGAGACCAGGCCTCAGGATAAAGAAGTTTTAGTGGCATTTATGGATTTAGGAAAAGGCGTATGACAGGGTGGATAGGGAAGCAATGTGGCAGATGTTGCAAATGTATGGACTAGGAGGTAGGTTACTGAAAGCAGTGAAGAATTTTACGAGGATAGTGAGGCTCAGGTTAGAGTATATAGGAGAGAGGGAGATTATTTCCCAGTAAAAGTAGGTCTTAGACAAAGATGTGTGATGTCACCATGATTGTTCAATATATTTATAGATGGGGTTGTAAGAGAAGTGAATGGTCGGGTGATGGCAAGAGATGTGGAGTTAAAAGATAAAGAATCTAACACAAAGTAGGAGTTGTCACAGTTGCTCTTTGCTGATGACATAGTGTTTTTGGAAGATTCTGAAGAGAAGTTGCAGAGGTTGGTGGATGAGTTTAGCAGGGAATGTAAAAGAAGAAAATTAAAAGTGAATATAGTAAAGAGTAAGGTGATGAGGATAACAAAAAAAAAAATAGGTGACGAAAGATTGGGCATCAGATTGGAGGGAGAGAGTATGGAGGAGGTGAATGTATTCAGATATTTAGGAGTGGACGTGTCAGCAGATGGGTCTATGAAGGATGAGGTGAATCATAGAATAGATGAAGGGAAAAGGGTGAGTGGTGCACTTAGGAGTCTATGGAGACAAAGAACTTAATTATACCAACGCTCTTATATGGGTATGAAACATGGGTGGTGAATGTTGCAACAAGGAGAAGGCTGGAGGCAGTGGAGATGTCATGTCTGAGAGCAATGTGTGGTGTGAATATAATGCAGAGAATTCGTAGTTTGGAAATTAGGAGGAGGTGCGAGATTACCAAAACTATTATCCAGAGGGCTGAGAAGGGATTACTGAGATGGTTTGGACATGTAGAGAGGTTGGAACGAAATAGAACGACTTCGAGATTGTATAAATCTGTACTGGAGGGAAGGTGGGGTAGGGATAGGCCTAAGAAAGGTTGTATGGAGGGGGGTAAACCTGCATATATCACTAGTGAAGGATACCTCAATCACCGGTTCAATAATTAAAGGGCATTGTATATGTTCTGATAAGCATATCTCATGATATCCAGTGTGTGCACTGAGAACAGCAGTGGATGCATCCGTGATGATTGATTGATTGATTGATGTAGGTTCGCCGGTACTTCCGGCTCAGGTCTTCTCCAGGTGTCGACCCGGCGATGGCCCCCCGGGTGGGGGGAGGGGTGTCGTCTTACCCGTGATGGGATATTTCTCAGTTTATATAATTTAATCCCAACACTCCCATATTAAGGATTAAAGTATTTTCAATAGGTGGTGAAAAGGTAGGTAGGCAGGTGACTTGCAGTTTTGACGACCCTCGTGTGTCGACATCAAATCAAAAGTTTATTCTCTGTAAATATGACAATGTGGGGTTTACATATTATAAAATATTGGTTATATTATGTGGCTTACATATTATATAAAATACTAATTACAGAGAGGGCCACTATCATGCCTAGCATGACTAGGCATTATTCTCCAAGTGTTTACGTTCCAAATCTGCATCCCTTTAGGAATATACATTGTTACTCTCGGGTCATACATATGAAGAAATACACTTCTCAGAGTATATACAAAATAACGTCAAAGCCTGATGATGTTTTGCTTGTTAGGAAACAGCTGTGTCCAGATATGGGTATTAATCAGCTAAATCTGTCAGTGGTTAAGTGTCCGCAGGTTACCCTAGTTAATGTCCACCTCATTAAACAAAAGATCACTATATAATGTATCCCAAAGATAATTATTTAGATAATAAAGGTGTTGATAATTTGTTGGCCAAGCAATTTTACTTTATAAAATAATATTAAATAAATGCTTGACTGCGTTGTTAACAGCGTAAAATGTCGGGATAATAAGGAATGTTAGGCCCCCTTTGCCAAATTATTTAAATATGATTGTTACTAATATTAAAGGATTATTATTCTCTTCTTGACATTACCAGCACCTGAACTAAATAATTAATTCAAATTAGCATTTTGCTATTGTTTCGATAATTAATATCAAATAATTGTGTCCTCCATACATAAACGTATTTTGTCAAGTGCATATTAAGAAGGAAACTTATTCAGGTTATCAAAACATAAACTATGGTAGTGGAGAATTGTGAGGTGTCAGTGTTTCTTACCAATGATTAGAGCGACGTCCTTTCAAGATAAAGGGATAAATAATAGCCTACTTATCAAGTGTAAGTTATGGAAAAGGTTTAAGGTGAACAACATATTTTGCTGAATAACTATAAATACGAATACAGTGGTTAATTATTATTATAATTAAACCAGAGATTCCAGGTTAATGTGTACGTTGCCGACTTGCTTTTAATATTAATAAAATGATTTACTTATTTTTATAATCAGCTTGAATTTGTTAACTCACACGAGATAAATAAACTTGATAACTATAATTTTATTTAATACCTTGTGGCAGTTTATGATCTTGTAACTCTAAGCTTTTTGTATAGCATTTGTGCACATAAATAAGTGTTAGTTTACGAGCACCAGGTACAGCTTGTGGCTTTGCCAGACCTTAGAGAAGACATTTAGAGCAGTGAATATATCACACACGACCCAGGCAGATAAGACAGTATTTCATCCGAAAATATTTCAGTTTAATTTAATATGAATTTTCGTAAAGTCCCTGAGTGAGATCGGGTAATTATGTTACTATTACATAAATTTGCAAGCTTAAGCTCGGTGTTAACTATGTTGAGGAAATACTTAGAGGCATTATGAACACTTGGATTACATTATTCATTATCACCGGACTGGTAAGATAAATCGAAAAGTAACTATAGTTCATATATGTACTATAAATAAAATATTTATTCGTGTACAGTGGAGGAGTGAATTAAAAATTTACAAGTCAACAGGTGTAAGATACTGTACCTGGAATGGTTGGTTATTGGGATATAAAGCGTATCGGCTACACAAGAGTCAGATTACTCAACATCTTACCAGAAGTTCATATAAGAAACACTGCTGGGACAAGTGTTGATGTCTTTAAGAGGAAACTGGACAAGTAGCTCAGAGGCACCAACACCACCGTATGTCTTCGGACCAAGGGTAGCACACCTAGCTTGGCTGGGTGCTTGGTTCTTGCAGGATTTGGTGGTCCTGTGGGTTAGAGAGTCATGTGATTTTCGCTCACCATGAGGTGGGCCAAAACATCATGGGTTCGAGCCCTTGGCTAGTCACAGTGTTGTTATTGATCAATACCACTCATTCGTGGTTACAATAATATATGTATATATATATATATATATATATATATATATATATATATATATATATATATATATATATATATATATATATATATATATATATATACACTCACCTTTTTATGGTTGCAGGGGCCGAGTCATAGCTCATGGCCCCGCTTCTTCACTGATTGTTACTGGGTCCTCTCTCTCCCTGCTCCATGAGCTTTATCAAGCCTTGTCTTAAAACTATGTATGGTTCCCGCCTCCATTACGTCACTTTCTAAGCTATGCCACTGCATGACAACTCTATGACTGAAGAAATATTTCCTAACATCCCTTTGACTCATTTGAGTCTTCAGCTTCCAATTGTGACCTCTTGTTTCTGTGTCCCATCTCTGGAACATCCTGTCTTTGTCCACATTGTCTATTCCCCGCAGTATTTTATATGTCGTTATCATGTCTCCCCTGACCTTCCTGTCCTCCAGTGTAGTCAGGCCAATTCCCCTTAACCTTTCTTCGTAGGAGAATCCTCTTAGCTCTGGGACTAGTCTTGTTGCAAACCTTTGCATTTTCTCTAATTTCTTGACGTACTTGACCAGGTGCGGATTCCAAACTGGTGCTACATACTCCAGTATGAGCCTGACGTAAATGGTGTACAGAGTCTTGAACGATTCCTTACTGAGGTATCGGAACGCTCTCCTTAGGTTTGCCAGACGTCCATATGCTGCAGCAGTTATCTGACTGATGTGCGCCTCAGGAGATGTGCTCGGTATTATACTCACCCCAAGATTTTTTTCCTTGAGTGAGGTTTACAGTCTTTGGCCACCTAGACTATACTGTTTCTGCGGTCTTCTTTGTCCTTTCCCGATCTTCATGACTTTGCATTTGGCAGGGTTAAATTCAAGGAGCCAGTTGCTGGACCAGGCTTGTAGCCTGTCCAGGTCTCTTTTTAGTCCTGCCTGATCCTCGACCGATTTGATTCTCCTCATTAACGTTACATCATCTGCAAACAAGGACAATTCTGAGTCTATCTATCCCTTCCGTTATGTCATTCAAATATACCAATAAGAGCACAGGTCCTAGGACAGACCCATGTGGAACCCCTCTTGTCACAGGCTCCCACTCTGACACCTCGTCACGTACCATAACTCGTTGTTGCCTTCCTGTCAGGTATTCTCTGATCCATTGCAGTCCCTTTCCTGTTATGTGTGCCTAATCCTCTAGCTTTTTCAGTAACCTCTTGTGAGGAACTGTATCGAAGGCCTTCTTGCAGTCCAAGAAAATGCAGTCTATCCACCCCTCTCTCTCTCTCTCTCTCTCTTGTCTTACTTCTGTCACCTTGTCATAAAACTCCAGCAGGTTTGTGACACAGGATTTTCCTTCCCTGAAACCGTGCTGGTTGTCGATTATACCATTCTCCTCCTGATGATCTTCTCCATGACTTTTCATACTATACACGTCAGTGACACAGGTCTGTAGTTTAATGCCTCGTGTCTGTCTTCTTTTTTAAAAATTGGGACTACATTTGCCATCTTCCATACCTCAGGGAGTTGCCCAGTTTCAATGGATGTGTTGAAGATCTTTGTTAGTGGCACACACTGCATATTTGCTCCCTCTCTGAAGACCCACAGAGAGATATTGTCTGGTCACACTGCCTTTGAGGTATCAAGTTCTCATAGCAGCTTCTTCACCTCCTCCTCGGTTATGTGTACCTCATCCAGCACTTGTTGGTGTACCTCCCTTTTCTGATTTCCTGGAGTCCTACCGGTTTCCACTGTAAATACTTCTTTAAATCTCGTCTTGAGCTCCTCACATACCTCTTGGTCGTTTCTTGTGAACTCCCCATCATCCTTCCTCAGTCTGATTACCTGGTCCTTGACTGTTGTTTTCCTCCTGATGAGGCTATACAACAGCATTGGGTCAGACATGACTTTAGATGCTATATCATTTTCACATTGTCGCTGAGCCTCCCTTCTTATCTGTGCATATTCGTTTCTTGCTCTTCGGCTGATCTCTTTATTTTCCTGGGTCCTTTGTCTTCTGTACCTTTTCCATTCTCTAGTACACCTAGTTTTTGCCTCCCTACACCTTTGGGTGAGCCAAAGACTTGTTATGGTCTTACCATTATTTCTATTTCCCTTGGAAACAAACCTCTCCTCTGCCTCCTTGCATTTTGTTGTCACATAGTCCATCGTTTCTTTTACTGGTTTTCCTGCCAATTCTCTGAACGTCTTGAAGGAAGTTCCTCATACCTGTGTAGTCGTCCCTTTTGTAGTTTGGTTTTCTCCATCCTATTCCTGCTACTCTTTCCACTTGTAGCTCAACTATGTAGTCAAAACACAGAACCACATGATCACTAGTTTCTAGGGGCCTTTCATACATGATATCCTCGATGTTTGAACTACTCAAGGTGAATACAAGGTCCAGTCTTGCTGGATCATCCTCACCTCTCTCTCTGGTAGTGTCTCTAACATGTTGATAAGTACTCATCTAGTTGTACTCACCTAGTTGAGGTTGCAGGGGTCGAGTCCAAGCTCCTGGCCCCGCCTCTTCACTGGTCGCTACTAGGTCACTCTCCCTGAACCATGAGCATTATCGTACCTCTGCTTAAAGCTATGTATGGATCCTGCCTCCACCACATCGCTTCCCAAACTATATTCCACTTCCTGACTACTCTGTGGCTGAAGAAATACTTCCTAACATCCCTTTGATTCATCTGTGTCTTCAGCTTCCAACTGTGTCCCCTTGTTGCTGTGTCCCATCTCTGAAACATCCTGTCTTTGTCCACCTTGTCAATTCCTCCCAGTATTTTGTATGTCGTTATCATGTCCCCCCTATCTCTCCTGTCCTCCAGTGTCGTCAGGTTGATTTCCCTTAACCTCTCCTCGTAGGACATACCTCTTAGCTCTGGGACTAGTCTTGTTGCAAACCTTTGCACTTTCTCTAGTTTCTTTACGTGCTTGGCTAGGTGTGGGTTCCAGACTGGTGCCGCATACTCCAATATGGGCCTAACGTACACGGTGTACAGGGTCCTGAACGATTTCTTATTAAGATGTCGGAATGCTGTTCTGAGGTTTGCTAGGCACCCATATGTTGCAGCAGTTATTTGGTTGATGTGCGCTTCAGGAGATGTGCCTGGTGTTATACTCACCCCAAGATCTTTTTCCATGAGTGAGGTTTGTAGTCTCTGGCCACCTAGACTGTATTCCGTCTGCGGTCTTCTTTGCCCTTCCCCAATCTTTATGACTTTGCACTTGGTGGGGTTGAACTCCAGAAGCCAATTGCTGGACCAGGTCTGCAGCCTGTCCAGATCCCTCTGTAGTTCTGCCTGGTCTTCGATCGAATGAATTCTCCTCATCAACTTCACGTCATCTGCAAACAGGGACACTTCGGAGTCTATTCCTTCCGTCATGTCGTTCACAAATACCAGAAACAGCACTGGTCCTAGGACTGACCCCTGTGGGACCCCGCTGGTCACAGGTGCCCACTCTGACACCTCGCCACGTACCATGACTCGCTGCTGTCTTCCTGACACGTATTCCCTGATCCATTGTAGTGCCTTCCCTGTCATCCCTGCTTGGTCCTCCAGTTTTTGCACTAATCTCTTGTGTGAAACTGTGTCAAACGCCTTCTTGCAGTCCAAGAAGATGCAATCCACCCACCCCTCTCTCTCTCTCTCTTGTCTTACTGCTGTCACCATGTCAAAAAACTCCAGTAGGTTTGTGACACAGGATTTCCCGTCCCTGAAACCATGTTGGCTGCTGGTGATGAGATCATTCCTTTCTAAGTGTTCCACCACTCTTCTCCTGATAATCTTCTCCATGACTTTGCATATTACACATGTCAGTGACACTGGTCTGTAGTTTAGTGCTTCATGTCTGTCTCCTTTTTTAAAGATTGGGACTACCTTTGCTGTCTTCCATGCCTCAGGCAATCTACCTGTTTCGATAGATGTATTGAATATTGTTGTTAAGGGTACACATAGTGCCTCTGCTCCCTCTCTCAGGACCCATGGAGAGATGTTATCCGGCCCCATTGCCTTTGAGGTGTGTGTGTGTGTGTGTGTGTGTGTGTGTGTGTGTGTGTGTGTGTGTGTGTGTGTGTGTGTGTGTGTGTGTGTGTGTGTGTGTGTGTGTGTGTGTGTGTGTGTGTGTGTGTGTGTGTGTGTGTGTGTGTGTGTGTGTGTGTGTGTATGCTCACCTAGTTGTGCCCAGCTAGTTGTCGTTGCAGGGGTAGATTCACAGCTCCTGGCCCTGCCTCTTCACTGTCTGCTACTAGGTCACTTTTCCTGCTCCATGAACTTTATCATACCTCTTCTTAAAGCTTTGTATGGATCTTGCCTGCACTACATCACTTCCCAGACTGTTCCACTTCCTGACAACTCTGTGGCTGAAGAAATACTTTCTAACATCCCTGTGATTCATTTGAATCACAGGGATGTGACCCCTTGTTGCTGTGTCATATCTCTGAAACATCCTGTCTCTGTCCACCTTGTCGATTTCTTTCAGTATTTTATATGTCGATATCATATAACCCCTATCTCTCCTGTCCTCCAGTGTCGTTAGGTCGATTTTCCTTAACCTCTCCTCGTAGGACATACCCCTTAGCACCGGGACTAGTCTTGTTGCAAACCTTTGCACTTTCTCTAGTTTTCTTACGTGCTTGGCTAGGTGTGGGTTCCAAACTGGTGCTGCATACTCCAATATGGGCCTACCATACAGAGTGTACAGGGTTCTGAAAGATTCTCTATTAAGCTGCCGGAATGCTGTTCTTAGGTTTGCCAGGTGCCCTTATGCTGCAGCATTATTTGGTTGATGTGCTCCTCAGGATATGTGCCCAGTATTTTACTCACCTCAAGATCCTTTTCCTTGAGTGAGGTTTGTAGTCTCTGGACCCCCTAGACTGTACTCCGTCTATGGTTTTATTTGCCCTTCCCCAATCTTCATGACTTTGCACTTGGTGGGGTTGAATTGCAGTAGTCAGTTGCTGGACCAGGCCTGCAGTCTGTCCAGATCCCTTTGTAGTCTGCCTGGTCCTCATCCGATTAGATTCTTCTCATGAACTTCACATCATCTGAAAACAGCGACACTTCAGAGTCTATTCATTCCGTCATGTCGTTCACAAATACCAGAAACAGCACCTAGGACTGACCGCTGTGGAACCTCACTCGTGACAGGTGCCACTCTTACACCTCGCCACGTACCATGACTCGCTGTTGTCTTCCTGACAGTTATTCCCAGATCCATTGCAGTGCCTTCCCTGTTATCCCTGCCTGGTCCTCCAGCTTTTCCACCAATCTTTTGTGTGGTACTGTGTCACACGCCTTCTTACAGTCCAAGAAAATGCAATCTACCCACCCCTCTCTCTCTTGTCTTACTGCTGTCACCCTGTCATAGAACTCCAGTAGGTTTGTGACACAGGATTTCCCGTCCTGGAAACCGTACTGGCTGTCGTTGATAAGCTCATTCCTTTCTAGGTGCTCCACCACTCTTGTCCTGACAATCTTCTCTATGACTTTCCATACCGATGCGACAGAGTGAACAGCCAAAAGGAGGGGGGGGGGGGGTTGGCCTGTACATCACAGTGTCACTTTTATGCTCGGAATTACTAAATGCCTCAAATGATGTAGTTGAAATTTTGGCAGTAAAGGTCGAGAACCGAAACATGGTCATTGTGGTTGTATACAAGCCTCCGGAAGCAACTTCTCAACAATTCCAGGAACAACTTTTGAAAACTGATCACCTACCCCCAACATCTTGCTCCTGGGGGATTTCAACCTAAGGCACCATAAATGGAGGATTGTAGCAAATAATGTTGTAGCAGAGATATCACCAAGAGGCAGCTAAGATGAAAACTCGCACAAACATGAGCTTTTAAATCTCTGCACCAAATTCACAGTAAACCAGCAAATAATAGAGCCTACAAGACTGGACCTCTTCTTCACTAGCAATGATGATCTAATACGAAATATTACCATATCAAAAACAATATACTCAGATCACATAATAGAGGTACAGTATGTGCGGGGCCCCAAACCGAAAAAAATGTGAGCAGTCACAAGGGAGCCTTTACCAAATTCAACTTCAATAGCAAAAGCGTAAGGTGGGACCAAGTAAACCAGGTCCTAAATGATATAAAGTGGGAAGATAGCCTAAGCAACACGGATCCAAACCTATGTCTAGAACAGATTAACTCTGTGGCACTCAAGGTATGCTCAAGGCATATTCCTTTAAGGGAAAGAAGGAGAAGATGTAAATTAGAAAGAGAAAGGTGCTCCCTATACAGGCGAAGACAAAGAATAAGAGACCAATATATCGGTAATATGTAGGGAGACACTGGTCAGAGAAATAGCAAACATCGAACTAAAATTAAAGGAATCTTACAGGAGCCGAGATACGCAGAAAGAACTAAAAGTCATAAGTGAAATTGAAAGAAACATAATATATTTCTTTTTTTATGCCAAATCAAAGTCGATAGCAACATCCAGTATTGGGCCCCTACTTAAACGAGATGGTTCCTACGCAGATGACAGCATGGAAATGAGTGAGCTACTCAAGTCCCAATATGACTCGGTTTTTAGTGAGCCGCTAACCAGACTGAGAGCCGAAGACCTAAACGAGTTTTTTAATGAGAGAGACAGAATTTGGTAGACACACACCTATCAGATATTATACTGTTGCCAAATGACTTCGAAAAGGCGATAAATGACATGCCCATGCACTCTGCCCCAGGCCCAGACTCATGGAACTCCGTGTTCATCAAGAACTGCAAAAAGCCACTATCATGTTCTTTGAACCTCCTATGGAGAGGGAGCATGGACACAGGGTTCGTCCCACACCTGCTAAAAACAACAGACATAGCCCCAATCCACAAAGGGGGCAGGAAAGCAATAGCAAAGAACTACAGACCAATAGCGCTGATGTCCCATATCATAAAAATCTTTGAAAGGGTTCTAAGAAGCAAAATCACCACCCATCTAGATACCATCAGTTACACAACCCAGGGCAACATGGGTTTAGAGCAGGTCGCTCTTGTCTGTCCCAACTACTGGACCACTATGACAAGGTCCTGGATGCTCTAGAAGACAGACAAAACGCAGATGTAGTATGCACAGACTTTGTAAAAGCCTTTGACAAGTGTGACCATGGTGTAATAACGCACAAAATGCGTGATAAATGAATAACAGGAAACGTTGGTAGATGAATCTACAATTTTCTAACAAATAGAACACAAAGAGTAGTTGTAAACATAGTAAAGTCTGAGGCGGCTACGGTGAAATGCTTTGGTCCACAAGGCACAGTACTCGCTCCTATCCTGTTCCTCATCCTGATATCTGACATAGACAGGGATGTAAGCCACTGCGCCGTGTCTTCCTTTGCAGATGACACCCGAATTTGCATGACAGTGTCTTCCATTGAACTCACCACAAGACTTAAGGCGGACATCAACCTAATCCTTAAATGGCCGCAGAAAACAATGTGAAGTTCAATGATGAGAAATTTCAATTACTCCGATATGGAAAACGTGAGGAAATTAAAACTATATCGGATTATTAAACAAATTCCAGTCACACAATAGAGCGAAAAACTAATGTAAAAGACCTGGGAGCGATCATGTCAGAGGATCTCACCTTCAAAGACCTTAACAATGTATGAATCACATCTGCTCAAAAAAAAAAAAGAATGACACGATGGATAATGAGAACCTTCAAAATCAGGGATCCCAATCCCATGATAACACCCTTGAGGTCGCTTGTCCTATCTAGGCTGGAATATTGCTGCACACAAAGAGCACCTTTCAGGGCAGGTGAAATTGCTGACATAGAAAATGTACAGAGAACCTTCAGGCACACATAACTGCGATAAAACACCTAAATTACTGGGAACGCTTCGAGTTCCTCAACCTGTACTCCCTAGAATGCAGGCAGGAGAGATACATGATTATGTACACTTGGAAAATCCTAGAGGGATTAGTATCAAACTTGCACACGAAAATCACTCCCTATGAAAGCAAAAGACTCGGCAGACGATGCAACATCCCCGCAGTGAAAAGCAGGGGTGCCACTAGCACGATAAGAGACAACACAATAAGGGGTCAGGGGTCCAAGACTGTTCAACTGCCTTCCAGCATACATAAGAGGGAGTACCGATAGACTCCTGGCTGTCTTCAAGAAGACGCTGGAGAGGCACCTAAAATCAGTACCTGACTAGCTGGGCTGTGGTTTGTACGTCGGTGGCGTGCGGCCATCAACAACAGCTTGGTTGATCAGACCCTGATTCCACCATGAGGCCAGGTCACAGACCGGGCCGCGGGGGCATTGACTCCCAAAACCCTCTCCAGGTATACTCCAGGTATACTACACATTTCAGTGACACTGGTCTATAGTTTAATGCTTCGTGTTTGTCTCCCTTTTTAAAAATTGGGACTACATTTGCTGTCTTCCATACCTCAGATAGTCGCCCTGTTTCGATAGATGTGTTGGAGATTGTTGTTAGTGGCACACATAGCGCCTCTGCTCCCTTTCTCAGGATCCGTGGAGAGATGATATCCGGCCCCATCGCTTTTGAGGCATTTAGCTCGCTCAACAGCCTCTTCACTTCTTCTTTGGTTGTATGTATTGTGTCCAATAGTTGATGGTGTACCCCACCTCTCCGTCTTTCTGGAGTCCCTTCTGTCTCCACTGTGAATACTTCTTTGAATCTCATGTTGAGCTCCTCACATACTTAGTAGTCGTTTCTTGTAATCTCTCCTTCCTTCCTTAGGCTGATTACCTGGTCTTTGACTATTGTTTTCCTCCTGATGTGGCTGTACAACAGCTTTGAGTCAGATCTGGCTTTCGCTGCTATGTCATTTTCATATTGTCGTTAGGCCTCCCTTCTTACCTGTGCATAATCATTCTGACTTCCTTATTCTCCTGGGTCCTTTGCCTTCTATACTTCCTCCATTCTCTAGTACACTTGGTTTTGGCCTCTCTACACCTTTGGGTGAACCAAGGGCTCATCCTGGCTTTCTTGTTATTTCTGTTACCCTTGGGTACAAACCTCTCCTCAGCTTCCTTGCATATTGTTGTCACATATTCCATCCTCTCGTTTATTGGCTTCCCTGTCAGTTCTCTGTCCCACTGAACCCCGTGTATGAAATTCTTCATGCCTGTGTAGTCTCCTCTCATATAGTTTGGCTTCATTCATCCTGCCCTTCCTGCTACCCTCTCCACTTGTAGCTCCACTATGTCTTCGAAGCTCAGAACCATATGATCACTGGCCCCGAGGGGTTTTTCATATGTGATATCCTCAGTGTCTGCACTACTCAAGTTAAATACTAGGTTCAGCCTTGCTGGTTCATCCTCTTCTCTCTCTCTGGTAGTGTCCCTTACGTGTTGGTACACAAGATTTTCCAGTACCACCTTCATCATCTTATCCCTCCACGTTTCCTGGCCCCCATGTGGTTCCAGGTTCTCCCAGTCGATTTCTTTGTGGTTGAAGTCACCCTTAATCAGCAGCTTTGCCTTGTTCGCATGAACCCTTCTGGCCACTTCAACCAGTGTGTCAACTATCGCTTTCATCATACTCTTGCCTTGGCCTCCTACTGTTCTTTGGTGGGTTATACATCACTGCAATTACCACCTTGTGTGTGTGTGTGTGTGTGTGTGTGTGTGTGTGTGTGTGTGTGTGTGTGTGTGTGTGTGTGTGTGTGTGTGTGTGTGTGTGTGTGTGTGTTTGTGTGTGTGTGTGTGTGTGTGTGTGTGTGTGTGTGTGTGTGTGTGTGTTCGTGTGTGTGTGTGTGTGTGTGTGTGTGTGTGTGTGTGTGTGTGTGTGTGTGTGTGTGTGTGTGTGTGTGTGTGTGTGTGTGTGTGTGTGTGTGTGTGTGTGTGTGTGTATGGACCTGCCATCTCATCCCCTGGTTCCTGAAATAACTCTTTCCTTACCTCTGTTCTCACATGGACAGTATATTGTGATTGACGGTTGCACCGTAGATCTCTGGTGGTGGGATGTAGCCAGTCCCTTACACGTAGCCCCAATATACATTGAATGAGCACTCAATACACTAGAGATGCTTACGTCGAGGGGTGATAGGCCTTGGTCACCCGAGAATACGTGTATGAGTCACGTGTAACCGCCTAGTACACTAGTGAAATAGATGTTATCGCAGTAAAATGTATCTAATTCGCGTCAAATTCGTGTGTGTGTATGTGTGTGTGTGTTAACTAATAGTAGAGGACTTCACTGCACAGCTTCAGTGTAAGTCGTCCTGTGCTCACTATGTTCTTTTTTTTTTTCTTGTGATGAGGGCAGTAGGCGCAGCCAGCTCCTGTATCCCCATGGGCACTCAAACTGGCTGCAGGGTGCTTACTTCCTATTAGTATAGGTAAATTAATTAGTGTAGCTAAATTAAATACGTACAAGTAGTACTGTATAATATATGAGCCTATGGAGGTATCATTATTAGGCTAAGTCTTACAAATTAAGAATATATAACGAATGTGCCAACCCTATGGGCTGCTTGACTCCCCTTCCTTCCTCCACCAACTGCGGAAGGTTAACGGTCTTGGAAAAAATCGAACGAGATTTTCCACACCCTCATCCTCAGAGACGAGAATAAACATACTTCACTCAAAATTCTCCCGGGAGCTGTTTGGATATTTTCTTATCCTACTACCCACTATATTCTATGTGAACTTCATTTGAAAAAAAAATCATTAACAAAGATACAATGGGGAGGAGAACAATGTAAATGACGTCTCTGGGCCTACATCTCAAATACTTCGTCCAGCTCCCTGACAGAGGGCCGTGTGCCAAGAATGCTGCAGGCATTTCTCCTCTGGATCGCAGCACTGAGTCTCTGAAAGAGGAAGCTGGCCGCTCTAGAGTCCTTGGGTCTTGTAATGAGTTTTTTTTTACCTAATTCTCAGGAATTTTAAAGCATACTTGCCCCATGCTCCAAGGATCTTTGACCCCACTGGGACGAAGTTATAGCATGGTGACAGCCCTCTGTATTTGCTGATCTTCTGGGTCTTCTGAAACTGGCAACCCCACCTCCCTTTGACTTCAGGGTATGGTAAGCAGGTGTCAGCCAACGTAGAGGCACAAGTGTAGTCTCATCCAATCTGCTTACCATTCTTCCAGGGTATTATGGCGACACCATCTGGACGCTTTTGGCTTCCGACAGATTTCTGTACTTGAGGTTCCCATTCTGCCGGGCAATGGGCTGTGGTGAGATTTTGCTTGACGATGTCGTTGATCTCCTCATGTCTGGCATACTTCCCTTCTGATATATGACAAATGAGACCATGTAGTCCAAATTAATCAGCTGACGCCCTGCCGCAAATGCACCTATGTTCGGTGAGTATAGAGGCGGCTAGGCTAAGAGCTACACAAATCCGAATGGCCTGGAAGGCGAGTTGAGTGCCCATGGACGAATTAGAAACAGTTACAAAGGAATCTGAATATGGTGCCCTCACCGCTAGGAAACGTGCTTTCTCCTTCGTGAGGCGATTTTTTTTACGATCGGTTTGTCCCAGTGGGACTGTTTATGCTCTCTGGGAGGAGCTGGTCTGCTTGAAGAGTCTACAAGGTTGTCCCACTGCGTGGCTGCTTCGATGGACTTTGGGTCTTGAGCTCTTATCACACTTCTCAAACGTTCAGGTACAATCTCCTTTACTAGTCCACTGGATGCCATACAAAAGGACAGAAATGCAGGTAATGCTACTTGCGTTGCCTAGCACACCCCTATACCTCCCAGTCGCACTGGAAAAGTTGCTTGACCCCATTGGTGATCTTCCAGTGACAGATTCAGTGCCTTCCTAAAGAATAGCTCTCAAGAGTGCGTCATATTCACCGAGTGTTGAGTTGCCGAAGGAGGATGCACATCTCAAGAAGAAAATTAATCTTGGCAGAGATAGACACCTAGTGAGGAGATACAGGACGTCATGGGCACCCAGATTACTTATCCTCTTCTCCATTTTCTTCAGGTCATTCAGTTTGTCCTTGAGGACAATAGGATGCACTTGGAAGGAGTGGTGGTTAAGGCTTCTGGAAGGATCATTCGCTTAGCTGTAATTTTTTCCTGGTTTGTTGTGACGATTTCACACTTGGAGGGATTGAGAATGAGTCCTCAGGCTTCTCCCTGTGACTTCACCAGTTGTAGGTCCTCTAGCAAGGGCTCTTCCGTGCCTGCCAGAGAGCCATCTTCCAGGTACCAGATATTGAGTTTGCTGCGCAAGTTGGAAGTGAGTTCTCTTACTGCCATGCAGAAGAGAAATAGAGCGAGTGGGTCACCCTGCAGAACACCCTCTGATGAGCTGATTTCATGCTCACCAAATAAAAGCACTAAAGTTTTGCTGTAGCCAGCCGAAATGAAGGAAAAAAGACTGAGGAACTTCTCTTGAATAGCTGGCAAGACCACATCTCTTTTCGCAGTATGAAAAACATTCCTAAAGTCTAATCTGACTACAGTCTTTTCTTCTGGTAAGTCCCTGATGTAGGCCCTTGCTGCATGAGGTGCCGCATCACTGCCTTGAGACACTCCAAAACCCAGTTGGTTTGTTTGAGTAAGCTGGCAGCGTCTGTGCGAATGTTTCTCACTGCTACTCTGGCAACGAGACGGCGAAGAGTGTTACCAACAGCGATGGGTCTGATTCCCCTATTCTTTTACAAAACACAAAATGAGGCTCTGCAAAAGAAAAGTTTAATTTTTTCAGGAACCCGTCGAATAGGTAAAACTGGTCAATTAGCAAGAAATCATTTAAAATTAAGTTCTTTCTAAAAAATTTCTCTAATATATTTAAAGATATATGTTTTTTCATATATGTTAATGTAAAAATTAATAATTTTGTACCAAAAGAACCTAAAAAACCTTACCTAACCTTAACAAGCGCAATTTAATTTAGCCTAAACCAACTAAATATATTTTAGATAAGTTTACAATAATTTAATAATAAACAAACACAATGAAATATATATTTTTCATTAGGTTCAGAATGATTTTTGCTAAATTACTGCATACACAAATTTTCGCTTGCCTTATTCGGCAAAAAGAGCTTTATCATTTAAGCCAAAATCGCAAGTTTATACATACACACACACACACATACACACACACACATATATATATATATATATATATATATATATATATATATATATATATATATATATATATATATATATATATATACATATATATATATACATATATATATATACATATATATATATATATATACATATATATATATATATATATAAACATATATATATATATATATATATAAATATATATATATATAGATATATATATATATATATATATATATATAGATATATATATATATATATATATATATATATATATATATATATATATACATATATAAGTAGTGATGAAGGCAGCTCAGTGGCTCATTCTATAGAGTGGCTCCCACAGTATGGCTCCCACAGTATGGCTCCCACAGTATGGCTCCTCCTGAAAGGGCTGCAGCTGAGTGGCTCCTTTTCACACCTATGTGCTAATGACCTTTTTCACACCTATATGCTAATGACCTTAACCCCACCCATGACCCCACCCACGACCCCACCCACGACCCCACCCACGACCCCACCCATGACCCCAACCACGACCCCACCCACGACCCCACCCACGACCCCCACCCACGACCCCCCCCCCCGACCCCCACTCACGACCCCCACCCACTACCCCCCCACGACCCCCACCCACGCCCCCCACCCGCCCCCCGCCCTCGCGCCCGCCCACGCCCCCACGACCCCCCACCAATGCCCCCCGCGCCCCCCCACGTCCGCGCCCCCGCGGCCCCACGACCCCCCACCTGCGCCTCCCCACGACCCCCCACTCACCCCCGCCCTCGTGCCGACCCACCGGCCCCGCCGTGCCCTCGCGCCCGCCCACGCCCTCGCGCCCTGCCCCGTGCCCCTCACGCCCGACCGCGCCTTTTGCTGTGCCTTCTGCAGCATCGTCCGGATCGCCCCCGCTCCCCGAATTTTTTTCCGATTTTTTTCGAATTTTTTTTGAATTTCATTTTATTGTGCTCTCCACTTCCTCGAATCAAGTTTTTTGGATTGCCCCTCCCACTTTCACCCCCACCCCAAATTTTTTCAAATTTTTTTTTTCGATAATACAAAGTCTCCATCTCCTCGGATCAAGTTTTTCTCGATATCAAAGACTCCAATTCCTCGGATCAAATTTCTCTCGAAATCAAAGTCTCCATCTCCTTGGATCAAGTTTTCTCGATAATACAAAGGCTCCAGTTCCTCGGATCAAATTTTTCTCGAAATCAAAGTCTCCATCTCCTTGGATCAAAGTTTTTATCGATAATACAAAGACTCCATCTTCTCGGATCAAGTTTTTGGATTCCCCCCTCTCAGGGTAAGCATTCAAATGAACTCCTCCTATGGGGCATGGTACTCTCTCTTACTACAGGTCTAAACAAGTGTGACGTCACCCCACCTGTGTTTACTCGGCGGTCAGTGACGTCACGTGATGACCTCACACATACAGGCTGAATCTTGTCGACTTCCCCCTATGTCAGTGACGTCACGTGATGACCTCACACATACAGGCTGAATCTTGTCGACTTCCCCCTATGTCAGTGACGTCACACGATGACCCCACACACACAGGCTGAATCTTGTCGACTTCCCCCTACACATTTTTCACTCTTAACCCAGGATAATCCAAATAATTTCACATTTTTTTCGTTAATACCCACAACAATCCACAATTTCTTTACAAAATACAACACAAGTCTAGACATTTTTCTCGTTTTAACTATTTCATCTCAGGTCACTCCCCACGAAGTAACCTTCTCTCTCTCCTCCTCCCCACCCTCCCGAACCCTCACACTCCAACCAACACCTCACAATTTTCACTCATAACCCCCAATTTTTTCTCGTTTTAACTATTTCATCAGAAAGTCACCACAACACTTATAACCACTTTTCGATAAATTCACTAGTCACAATTTTACATATTACGAAGTTAATACGCACACACACCTCACTTTACTTTGAACACCTTCAAAACACTCTCATAAATCATTTGAATACTCACAAAAATACCTTTGAACATTTCTAAACAACACTGAAACACTTCCAAAATATCATTTTGAATACTCCCAAATAAGATTTGACAGCTCTAATTTATCTGCACTTACACATTTCATTAAATTACAACTCATCTCCCCCCCTAAACTCCTCCCTCAGTCTCTAGACTTCACAACATTATCACAAAAACTAACTCAAACACTTTACTTTGAACATCACCAAACAAACACCATCAATTACCTTTAAATACTCCAAAAAATTCACTCGAACACCCCCAAATCACCTCTGAATACTCCCAGAACACCTTCATAAGTACTCTCATAAATCATTTGAACACCTTCAAAAACACCTTTGTATAACTTCAAAACACCATTTGAGTACTCCCAAATACACCACTGAATACTACTAAAACACCACTGAATACACTCAAAACACCACCAAAATCACCATAAACTAAGATCAACACCCACATCCCACAACACCCACAACCCACAACACCCACTTCCCACATCACCCACAACCCACATCACCCACATCACCCACACCCCACAATTTTTTCTCGTTTTAACTAATTTCATCAGAAAAAGGCACAACAACAACCCACTTATAACATCTTTTTCGGTATCTCTAGTTCGACAACAACACCCACAACACCCACATCCCACAACACCCACAACCCACATCACCCACACCCCACAACACACACAACCCACATCACCCACACCCCACAACACACACAACCCACATCACCCACACCCCACAATTTTTTTCTCGTTTTAACTAATTTCATCAGAAAGTCACAACAACAACAACCCACAATTTATAATCACACCTTTGAATAACCTCAAAACACCATTTGAGTACTCCCAAATACACCACTGAATACTACTAAAACACCACTGAATACACTCAAAACACCACCAAAATCACCATAAACTAAGATCAACACCCACATCCCACAACACCCACAACCCACAACACCCACATCCCACATCACCCACAACCCACATCACCAACAACCCACAATTTTTTCTCGTTTAACTAATTTCATCAGAAAAAGTCACAAAAACAACCCACTTATATCATCTTTTTTTGGTATCTCTAGTTCGACTACATTACCCACAACCCTCATCAATTATCAATTTATTCACAATTTTTTTCCCCTTCTTTTTACTGAATTTTAAATGTAATACACATTCCTCTTTACATTACTAAAATTCTAATAAAATTCTCTCCATACCCATGTCCTTGTATCCACATAAATTGATATTATACTCGCATCAACTAATCTCACTACCCAACTATTGCGACATGTTTCAACACCATCCATTCTTTTCCAATATATCATAACTTTTCAATTCTATAATTTCTTTTTAAAATATTCACACAATACCTTTATTTTCAGTAAAATCTCCCCATATTTCATTAAATTTCTAATACAACCCTCCCCATACCCCTCTCCATCTCACCCGCATTTCTTCACATCCACTCACCCATCTCCCAACACACTTCTTCTGAACACACACAAAAATCACATTTCACATCCACAAATGCATCTCATCTCCCATCTCAAATCCACTAAAATCACTGTAACCAAGATATTCACAAAACTCTATGACCACCTAACACACACACACACACACACACACACACACACACACACACCTAACCTAACCTAACCTAACCGAACCTAACCTAACCTAACCTAACCTAACCTAACCTAACCTAACCGAACCGAACCGAGCCTAACCTAACCTAACCTAACCTAACCTAACCTAACCAAACCTAACCTAACCTAACCTTACCTAACCTAACCTAACCTAACCTATCCTAACCTATCCTAACCTAACTTAACCTAACCTAACCTAACCTAACCTAACCTGACCTGACCTAACCTAACCTAACCTAACCTAACCTAACCTGCCCTAACCTAACCGAACCAACCCAACCTAACCGAACCAACCTAACCTAACCTAACCGAACCTAACCGAATCTAACCTAACCTAACCTAACCTAACCTAACCTAACCTAACCTAACCTAACCTAACCTAACCTAACCTAACCTAATCTAACTTATCCTAATCTAACCTAACCTAACCTAACCTAACCTATCCTAACCTAACTTATCCTCACCTAACCTAACCTAACCTAACCTAACTTATCCTAATCTAACCTAACCTAACCTAACTTATCCTAACCTAACCTAACCTAACCTAACCTAACCTAACCTATCCTAACCTAACCTAACTTATCCTAACCTAACCTAACCTAACCTAACCTAACCTAACCTAACCTAACTTATCCTACTCAAATCCACTAAAATCACTGTAACCAAGATATTCACAAAACTCTATGACCACCTAGCACACACACACACACACACACACACACACACACACACACACACACACACACACACACACACACACACACACACACACACACACCTCACTTTACTTTGAACACCTTCAAAACACTCTCATACATCATTTGAGACCACCTTTTCTCAATATCTCTCATCCACAACCTTCATCATCTCACTACAGAACAACCCCAAGATTACTTCGAACACTCTCATAAATCATTTGAATACTCACATAAACACCTTTGAACATTTCCAAACAACACTGAAGCACTTCCAAAATATCATTTTGATTACTCCCAAATAAGATTTATCATCTCTAATTTATCTACACTTACACATTTCATTAACTGAAATTACAACACATCCACCATACTACTCCCTCAGTCTCCAGACTTTACAACATTAACACAAAAACTAACTCAGACACTTATGACATGAGACATTTTACCAAAACTAACACAAACACATATCTGTTATATCTCCAATATCTAAGATCACCACAATCAAGACGTTTGCCAAATTCTATAGCCCCACCACTAAGACCACACATTTTTTTTTGTACACATTCTCTTAAAACATCATCATAACGAAGATCACTAAAACTATCTATACTTTTACTAAGATCACATAACATTTTGTCTTCTCTAACTCACCCACCAATTCACATTCTCATTCACACTTACACATTTCATTAAATTACAACTCATCCCCCCCAAACTCCTCCCTCATTCTCTAGACTTTACAACATTAGCACAAAAAAAAAACTAACTCATACACTTATGACATGAGACATTACCATATCTAACACACTGACTAACTTTGAACCAACTCTGAACACCACTGATCTTCTTCAAAAAATACTCTGCACATCATTTGAACACCTTCAAAAACACCATCAAACACCTCCGAATACTCCCAAAACACTACTGATTACTACCAAATCACCACTGAATACTACCAAATCACTGTCAAAATCACCAGAAACTAAGTTTAACATCACCATCTAACATCCTTTTTATAGAAATTCCCTCAAATCACTATAACCAAGAACTCCCTCCCCATTTGACGCATAAAAAAAAAAGCATGAACACGAAACCTAATACGCAAACACTTAGTACATGTTCACCATCAACTGAAAACATATCTTGTACACACACATAATCTAAGACAACCACCAACTACAATCACCCATGTTCACTTACCTCAAAAATCACTAATATCACAGAAAACACTCATTTTTATAAACATTTCACACAAAAAAATCATATTTGACAATACCTAAGCGCACTCACCTCACTACCACCAACACACGATGTCACACCTCACAGGACCGACGAGCTCACCTCCAGTGACGTCACACTCCCATTGTGTTACTTGGTGGTTGGTAACATCACACCCAACCCACCTTGTTTCAACCTGTTGTACCCTACATTATCTAAGAACACTATATCCATGACGATTACCAGATTTTATGACCCCACCACCAAGATCACAGAAAACACACATTTTTATAATTATTCTCACAAAAATCACGATCACCAATTCCATATCATGTTTACCGTCATTTATCATCACTCATCACCAAGATCACCAAAAATCTAAGATCATGCATCTCAAAACTACTATGATCACTGAAAACACTTATTTTTTAAACATTCGCACAAAAATAAGACATATACAAAAATACCACAACACTTCCACCAACATCTATAACATAACATGAGCACTATAACATATCACTATCACAAAAAAAATAATACACAGACACCCACATCTTATACATTTCAATCACAAATTTAAGACATGAGACATACACACCAAATCTAAGACATTCACCTCCAACTAAGACATACACATCTTAACTAAGACATACACCAAAAACCTATACTTGACATATTGCGGTATGAATATTCATACCGCATTTATGTTGCATATCACATTTCCTCATCCACATCATCCCTAAAACATCCTTCCTTATTCATTCCGTATATCTCCTAGAGTTGTTTTAACCCCGACGGGCCCATCACGACATTAGGAGCCAGAGTGTAGTAGGTGGTGTTGGAGTGGTGATGGTTGCTCTGGCTCCTACGTCGTGATGGGCCGTCGGGGTTAAAACAACTCTAGGAGATATACGGAATGAATAAGGAAGGATGTTTTAGGGATGATGTGGATGAGGAAATGTGATATGCAACATAAATGCGGTATGAATATTCATACCGCAATATGTCAAGTATAGGTTTTTGGTGTATGTCTTAGTTAAGATGTGTATGTCTTAGTTGGAGGTGAATGTCTTAGATTTGGTGTGTATGTCTCATGTCTTAAATTTGTGATTGAAATGTATAAGATGTGGGTGTCTGTGTATTATTTTTTTTTTTGTGATAGTGATATGTTATAGTGCTCATGTTATGTTATAGATGTTGGTGGAAGTGTTGTGGTATTTTTGTGTATGTCTTATTTTTGTGCGAATGTTTAAAAAATAAGTGTTTTCAGTGATCATAGTAGTTTTGAGATGCATGATCTTAGATTTTTGGTGATCTTGGTGATGAGTGATGATAGATGACGGTAAACATGATATGGAATTGGTGATCGTGATTTTTGTGTGAATAATTATAAAAATGTGTGTTTTCTGTGATCTTGGTGGTGGGGTCATAAAATCTGGTAATCGTCTTGGATATAGTGTTCTTAGATAATGTAGGGTACAACAGGTTGAAACAAGGTGGGTTGGGTGTGATGTTACCAACCACCAAGTAACACAATGGGAGTGTGACGTCACTGGAGGTGAGCTCGTCGGTCCTGTGAGGTGTGACATCGTGTGTTGGTGGTAGTGAGGTGAGTGCGCTTAGATATTGTCAAATATGATTTTTTTTTGTGTGAAATGTTTATAAAAATGAGTGTTTTCTGTGATATTAGTGATTTTTGAGGTAAGTGAACATGGGTGATTGTAGTTGGTGGTTGTCTTAGATTATGTGTGTGTACAAGATATGTTTTCAGTTGATGGTGAACATGTACTAAGTGTTTGCGTATTAGGTTTGTGTTCATGCTTATTTTTTTTTTATGCGCCAAATGGGGAGGGAGTTCTTGGTTATAGTGATTTGAGGGGATTTCTATAAAAAGGATGTTAGATGGTGATGTTAAACTTAGTTTCTGGTGATTTTGACGGTGATTTGGTAGTATTCAGTGGTGATTTGGTAGTAATCAGTAGTGTTTTGGGAGTATTCGGAGGTGTTTGATGGTGTTTTTTGAAGGTGTTCAAATGATGTGCAGAGTATTTTTTGAAGAAGATCAGTGGTGTTCAGAGTTGGTTCAAAGTTAGTCAGTGTGTTAGATATGGTAATGTCTCATGTCATAAGTGTATGAGTTAGTTTTTTTTGTGCTAATGTTGTAAAGTCTGGAGAATGAGGGAGGAGTTTGGGGGGGATGAGTTGTAATTTAATGAAATGTGTAAGTGTGAATGAGAATGTGAATTGGTGGGTGAGTTAGAGAAGACAAAATGTTATGTGATCTTAGTAAAAGTATAGATAGTTTTAGTGATCTTCGTTATGATGATGTTTCAAGAGAATGTGTACAAAAAAAAATGTGTGGTCTTAGTGGTGGGGTTATAGAATTTGGCAAACGTCTTGATTGTGGTGATCTTAGATATTGGAGATATAACAGATATGTGTTTGTGTTAGTTTTGGTAAAATGTCTCATGTCATAAGTGTCTGAGTTAGTTTTTGTGTTAATGTTGTAAAGTCTGGAGACTGAGGGAGTAGTATGGTGGATGTGTTGTAATTTCAGTTAATGAAATGTGTAAGTGTAGATAAATTAGAGATGATAAATCTTATTTGGGAGTAATCAAAATGATATTTTGGAAGTGCTTCAGTGTTGTTTGGAAATGTTCAAAGGTGTTTATGTGAGTATTCAAATGATTTATGAGAGTGTTCGAAGTAATCTTGGGGTTGTTCTGTAGTGAGATGATAAAGGTTGTGGATGAGAGATATTGAGAAAAGGTGGTCTCAAATGATGTATGAGAGTGTTTTGAAGGTGTTCAAAGTAAAGTGAGGTGTGTGTGTGTGTGTGTGTGTGTGTGTGTGTGTGTGTGTGTGTGTGTGTGTGTGTGTGTGTGTGTGTGTGTGTGTGTGTGTGTGTGTGTGTGTGTGTGTGTGTGTGTGTGTGTTAGGTGGTCATAGAGTTTTGTGAATATCTTGGTTACAGTGATTTTAGTGGATTTGAGTAGGATAAGTTAGGTTAGGTTAGGTTAGGTTAGGATAAGTTAGGTTAGGTTAGGTTAGGTTAGGTTAGGTTAGGTTAGGTTAGGTTAGGTTAGGTTAGGTTAGGTTAGGTTAGGTTAGGTTAGGTTAGGTTAGGATAAGTTAGGTTAGGTTAGGTTAGGTTAGATTAGGATAAGTTAGGTTAGGTTAGGTTAGGTTAGGTTAGGTTAGGATAAGTTAGGTTAGGTTAAGTTAGGTTAGGTTAGGTTAGGTTAGGATAAGTTAGGTTAGGTTAGGTTAGGTTAGGTTAGGTTAGGTTAGGTTAGGTTCGGTTAGGTTCGGTTAGGTTAGGTTAGGTTAGGTTAGGTTAGGTTAGGTTAGGTTAGGTTAGGTTAGGTTCGGTTAGGTTGGGTTGGTTCGGTTAGGTTAGGTTAGGTTAGGTTAGGTTAGGTTAGGTTAGGTTAGGTTAGGTTAGGTTAGGTTAGGTTAGGTTAGGTTAGGTTAGGTTAAGTTAGGTTAGGATAGGTTAGGATTGGTTAAGTTAGGTTCGGTTAATTTAGGTTTGGTTAGGTTAGGTTAGGTTAGGTTAGGTTCGGTTCGGTTAGGTTAGGTTAGGTTAGGTTAGGTTAGGTTAGGTTAGGTTAGGTTCGGTTAGGTTAGGTTAGGTTAGGTTAGGTGTGTGTGTGTGTTAGGTAGGTTAGGTGTGTGTGTTGTTAGGTAGGTGTGTGTGTGTGTGTGTGTGTGTGTGTGTGTGTGTGTGTTAGGTGGTCATAGAGTTTTGTGAATATCTTGGTTACAATGATTTTAGTGGATTTGAGATGGGAGATGAGATGCATTTGTGGATGTGAAATGTGATTTTTGTGTGTGTTCAGAAGAGGTGTGTTGGGAGATGGGTGAGTGGATGTGAAGAAATGCGGGTGAGATGGAGAGGGGTATGGGGAGGGTTGTATTAGAAATTTAATGAAATATGGGGAGATTTTACTGAAAATAAAGGTATTGTGTGAATATTTTAAAAAGAAATTATAGAATTGAAAAGTTATGATATATTGGAAAAGAATGGATGGTGTTGAAACATGTCGCAATAGTTGGGTAGTGAGATTAGTTGATGCGAGTATAATATCAATTTATGTGGATACAAGGACATGGGTATAGGGAGGATTTTATTAGAATTTTAGTAATGTAAAGATGAATGTGTATTACATTTAAGATTCAGTAAAAAGAAGGGGAAAAAATTGTGAATAAATTGATAATTGATGAGGGTTGTGGGTAATGTAGTCGAACTAGAGATACCAAAAAAAGATGATATAAGTGGGTTGTTTTTGTGACTTTTTCTGATGAAATTAATTAAACGAGAAAAAATTGTGGGTTGTTGGTGATGTGGGTTGTGGGTTGTGGGTGATGTGGGATGTGGGTGTTGTGGGTTGTGGGTGTTGTGGGATGTGGGTGTTGATCTTAGTTTATGGTGATTTTGGTGGTGTTTTGAGTGTATTCAGTGGTGTTTTAGTAGTATTCAGTGGTGTATTTGGGAGTACTCAAATGGTGTTTTGAGGTTATTCAAAGGTGTGATTATAAGTTGTGGGTTGTTGTTGTTGTGACTTTCTGATGAAATTAGTTAAAACGAGAAAAAATTGTGGGGTGTGGGTGATGTGGGTTGTGTGTGTTGTGGGGTGTGGGTGATGTGGGTTGTGTGTGTTGTGGGGTGTGGGTGATGTGGGTTGTGGGTGTTGTGGGATGTGGGTGTTGTGGGTGTTGTTGTCGAACTAGAGATACCGAAAAAGATGTTATAAGTGGGTTGTTGTTGTGCCTTTTTCTGATGAAATTAGTTAAAACGAGAAAAAATTGTGGGGTGTGGGTGTTGTGGGTGTTGTGGGTTGTGGGTGTTGTTGTCGAACTAGAGATACCGAGAAAGTGGTTATAAGTTGTGGGTTGTTGTTGTGACTTTTTCTGATGAAATTAGTTAAAACGAGAAAAAATTGTGGGGTGTGTGTGATGTGGGTGATGTGGGTTGTGGGTGATGTGGGAAGTGGGTGTTGTGGGTTGTGGGTGTTGTGGGATGTGGGTGTTGATCTTAGTTTATGGTGATTTTGGTGGTGTTTTGAGTGTATTCAGTGGTGTTTTAGTAGTATTCAGTGGTGTATTTGGGAGTACTCAAATGGTGTTTTGAGGTTATTCAAAGGTAAAACGTTTTTGAAGGTGTTCAAATGATTTATGAGAGTACTTATGAAGGTGTTCTGGGAGTATTCAGAGGTGATTTGGGGGTGTTCGAGTGATGTTTTTGGAGTATTTAAAGGTAATTGATGGTGTTTTTTGGTGATGTTCAAAGTAAAGTGTTTGAGTTAGTTTTTGTGATAATGTTGTGAAGTCTGGAGACTGAGGGAGGAGTTTGGGGGGGATGAGTTGTAATTTAATGAAATGTGTAAGTGCAGATAAATTAGAGCTGTCAAATCTTATTTGGGAGTATTCAAAATGATATTTTGGAAGTGTTTCAGTGTTGTTTAGAAATGTTCAAAGGTATTTTTGTGAGTATTCAAATGATTTATGAGAGTGTTTTGAAGGTGTTCAAAGTAAAGTGAGGTGTGTGTGCGTATTAACTTCGTAATATGTAAAATTGTGACTAGTGAATTTATCGAAAAGTGGTTATAAGTGTTGTGGTGACTTTCTGATGAAATAGTTAAAACGAGAAAAAATTGGGGGTTATGAGTGAAAATTGTGAGGTGTTGGTTGGAGTGTGAGGGTTCGGGAGGGTGGGGAGGAGGAGAGAGAGAAGGTTACTTCGTGGGGAGTGACCTGAGATGAAATAGTTAAAACGAGAAAAATGTCTAGACTTGTGTTGTATTTTGTAAAGAAATTGTGGATTGTTGTGGGTATTAACGAAAAAAATGTGAAATTATTTGGATTATCCTGGGTTAAGAGTGAAAAATGTGTAGGGGGAAGTCGACAAGATTCAGCCTGTGTGTGTGGGGTCATCACGTGACGTCACTGACATAGGGGGAAGTCGACAAGATTCAGCCTGTATGTGTGAGGTCATCACGTGACGTCACTGACATAGGGGGAAGTCGACAAGATTCAGCCTGTATGTGTGAGGTCATCACGTGACGTCACTGACTGCCGAGTAAACACAGGTTGGGTGACGTCACACTTGTTTAGACCTGTAGTAAGAAAGAGTACCATGCCCCATAGGAGGAGTTCATTTGAATGCTTACCCTGAGAGGGGGGAATCCAAAAACTTGATCCGAGGAGATGGAGTCTTTGTATTATCGATAAAAACTTTGATCCAAGGAGATGGAGTCTTTGTATTATCGAGAAAAGCTTGATCCAAGGAGATGGAGACTTTGATTTCGAGAAAAATTTGATCCGAGGAATTGGAGTCTTTGTATTATCGAGAAAACTTGATCCAAGGAGATGGAGACTTTGATTTCGAGAGAAATTTGATCCGAGGAATTGGAGTCTTTGATATCGAGAAAACTTGATCCGAGGAGATGGAGACCTTGTATTATCGAAAAAAAAAAATGAAAAAAATTTGGGGTGGGGGTGAAAGTGGGAGGGGCAATCCAAAAAACTTGATTCGAGGAAGTGGAGAGCACAATAAAATGAAATTCAAAAAAAATTCGAAAAAAATCGGAAAAAAATTCGGGGAGTGGGGGCGATCCGGACGACGCTGCAGAAGGTGCAGCAGAAGGCGCGGGCGGGCGCGAGGGGCGCGGGGCAGGGCGCGAGGGCACGGGCAGGCACGAGGGCATGGCGGGGCTGGTGGGTCGGTGCAAGGGCAGGGGTGGGTAGGGGTCGTGGGGGGCGCGGGTGGGGGGGTCGTGAGGGCGCGGGGGCGCGGGCGTGGGGGGCGCGGGGGGCGTGGGTGGGGGGTCGTGGGGGCGCGGGGGTGCGGCCGTGGGGGGGCGCGGGGGGCGTGGGTGGGGGGTCATGAGGGCACAGTTGGGTGCAAGGGCAGGGGGCGGGTGGGGGGCGCGGGTGGGGGTCGTGGGTGGGGGTCGTGGGTGGGGGTCGTGGGTGGGGGTCGTGGGTTTGGGTCGTGGGTGGGGGTCATGGGTGGGGTCGTGGGTGGGGTCGTGGGTGGGGTCATGGGTGGGGTCGTGGGTGGGGTCGTGGGTGGGGTCGTGGGTGGGGTCATGGGTTGGGTTAAGGTCATTAGCATATAGGTGTGGAAAAGGTCATTAGCACATAGGTGTGAAAAGGAGCCACTCAGCCGCAGCCCTTTCAGGAGGAGCCATACTGTGGGAGCCATACTGTGGGAGCCACTCTGTAGAATGAGCCACTGAGCCGCCTTCATCACTACTTATATATATATATATATATATATATATATATATATATATATATATATATATATATATATATATATATATATATATATATATATATATATATATATATATATATATACACACACACACACACTTAAACTTTAGTCTGTATTTTAGAGACATAAGTATTCTTCACTGGTGATGAAAAGATGACATGTATCTTAATAACCCTGACGGAGTCAATAAACTTTAAACTTCATTAACCAGCCAACTTAGGTCATGAATTAGCCCTGACAAAGAGAGGCTGTACCTTACTAGCCATTTTATTAATAAATCTACCGTGCCTAAGGAAAATTGCCAACAAACCTCTGGCTGTCTTCAGGAGAGAACTTAACAAATTCCTCAAATAAGTTGCTGATCAGCTGGACTTCGGTTCGTTCATTGGATTACATGCGTCCAACAGTAAAAGCCTCGATAAGCAGGCCTTGATCCACCAAGAGGCCTGGTCTGGGTCCGAGCCGCGGGCGCTGACCCCCACAATCATTATTCATGAATCCCTCAGGTATATACATGGAAAAAACACCACTGCATATATTTGCATGGAGGGGTGTGTATATTTCATTTCATATTTAATCCCTGTTTGAGATATTGAACAGCTTTAATGATCCTCATTCAGTTAACAGGCTTAGAGACGAGCAAATTACCCCGTCTCACTAACACTGTAGCAATGATATACTATAACCTGGACCAACCTGGTGAAACACAGTGGAGAACTGGCTAAAATTACACTGTCGTCTATACCCTTTGAAAGACAACACGTGGAAGAGGGGGAAACAAGAAGTATCCAGATGTTGGAACTAGAGTGAAGCTGAGACAGAAAAGGAGCTCAGCAGAATAACAGAGACAGACGGGTGTCTCACGCGATTTAACGTTCAGTGATAAGCGTACAAAATATCTCCTTCTTCTTGGGAAGGGATGGGGAGGGGGAAGTTTCATCAGGATGTTTCATCGTCTATGTCAGACGATGACCACTCAGTGGAATATTTAGTCATTTAAGGGAGGCTTTCCACTGGCCTACAAATTCCCTTATTCTATCGTCTTCAAATTTTGAACACTTGTGTACAGAAACGAGGATCTAATTCCCAGCATCCTGGAATGGCTGGCATAACTTTCAAAACCTCTAAGTGGTGAAGTCTCAAATACTTACACATATATACACATGAAAGAGGACATTTACGTGCAAAACCTCAACTCACGAATACATACACACATATCTTCAAATTTCCTCTACTTCAGTGCGCTTTAAGCACACTGAAGTAGAGGAAGCTGGGCTCATGGAATATGGGGATACGCTTCTCGAATCGCATCGCGGCCGAAATACCTCTAATTGTCTTGAAAGTCTAAGTTAAAACATTAAGGAGCGCTGCTGATGACAGTGGTCCCTGCTAGACAGATTCTACTTACCTATAACATTTCCCACTCATGTATCCGTCTAACCTCTGTGAAGCTACCTCAAGTATTTGTTTCAATGATGTTACTTGGCAGTTTGTTCCACTCTTTTACACCCCTTGCCAGAACACAGCTTTCCTATGTACATTCTAAATAGGATTTTGCCCATTTTGAATCAGTTGTTGTGAATTCTGACTTATGTTTCCACGATTCTCTCTCTCTCTCTCTATCTCTCTCTCTCTCTCTCTCTCTCTATATATATATATATATATATATATATATATATATATATATATATATATATATATATATATATATATATATATATATATATATATATATATATATATATATATATATCCTGGGAAATGTGAAGCAAACCGAGGAAAGGAAGAGTAGTCCCACTTACTTGGATCAAGAGCCGTTCTCCAGTTCCAAGGTAACCTCATGAAGGGAAAGACTCAGGCGCGTCCCATGAACGAACTCAGTTCTTGATCTTTATTAAAAAGTTATACGCAGTTATGAATGTTTTTAGTTAACGTTTTTAGTTAACTATTGATGTCAAGGAAAGTTGAAAACAAGATAACATACGAACCGGCACACATGTTTTCATATGTTGACACAGCTAATTAACAAGATTTAAGAGTGTATATAAGCATAGGTGTGTACCTTAAATTATTGTATATGCATCGAGATGTAACTCATAATGTATATAAACACAGAAGGTGTGTTTCTCGCAGAGCATAAACACTGATAGTAGTGTATCTGACAGTGTATAAAATATAATAGTTTTCTTTTTTTTTTATGAGTAAGGTATCCTCGATGATAATTTCTATGTACAGCGTACATACATTGTGGCATTAATAACGTTAGAGGAGACGATAGGCCTTGAACCTTACAGATTAGCTTACTATGCAGATGTAGGGGAATAGAAGTTTAAGTGTAGTCTTTCACAAAATATATAGCGTTAGTAATTGGTCTGAAGCATTTGAAAGAAATAATGACACATGAGGAAACCCGAAGATACTCTGTTAAACACTTCGCTTGCATTATTTTGAAAGATATACGTACATTACTTTGAATCTTCTAAAACAATTTGAACGTTGTAGCAACATCAAGAGATCAACCGTGCAACAAAAGAAAAAGAAGGAAGAGGAGAAGGAGGAAGAGGAAAAGAGAAAAGCACCTCTACTTCCTTTACACTACTGGTGAGAGAACTGAAACGTTACAACCAGCCTCTGTGATAGTGACTCCAATCACTTCACTGTTGTTACTGTTATGAGAGATGTTCTTGGAACATCCTTAGCCCCGGCCACTGTTTGTTAGAGGTGATTTTTGCACTCAAGAATATAGTAAAAGTTGACTCGACACGTCCACTAATGTTATGAAGCAGCTAGTACCATCTGCCAGATGCATGGGGAAAGCTCGGCAAGAAGCTGTACTCGAACACTCTGATCTCCTGAGCACGTCGCTAGGAAGCTGTAGCAGACTGAAAGTACTGGATCCCCAGTACCAAGAAGTTGAGGAACCAGGGTCTGACAGTGCTCTGCAGCGATCGTGACAGAGCCTCGACCTGAAAGCTTCTGCGAGTAGCTGCTTGATCCATTTAATCATCAATGTGTTTTGGTTACGTTTCTTTTCGACAACCGTCTGATTACTGACACTGACAGTGGCCCCGAGATGGAAGCCACCGTTGACTCACACCTTCTTGGAGATCACCGTCTGCGCATCCACACATCTTTTAATTTGTATCCATAGGCAATATCACTTCTGCACCAAAAGTCATTAGACACAACCATCTGTTGCGACAAGCAACTCCTGGTCATAGGGCCAACGACACCTATGATTGCCCAGCCTTAATTAGCGATGACTCCACCAAAGGCATAATGGAATACTCATTTAAACATCTTCCAATAAGGTATCGAGCGAGTCTTCATCTAATCACTACCTGCTTCAGGAGTTTATTTCCTAACGAAAAAAATAAAGAAGTGCGGCTTGGTATCAAGTTAATGACTGGTGTTCGTCCATCACTCACACAGTAGCCAGTGCAGGTGGTTGAGGGTGCTCGTGATGAGACGGATGTTGTCTCTGAGCTGGGTGTGCTGCCAGGCTTACACTGCGCTCTTAGAGTCGGTGTGAATAACAAGAGTGTGACTATGAGTCTCCCGGGCATGCCACAGAGCCTTGCTGTTGGCCACAGCTCCGTCTGGAGTGTGGAGCATCCTTGCCAGGTCCTCCACAAGGCTATTTCCTGCCCCACCACAAAGGCAACCCCTGTCGCCCAAGTGTGTTGATGTACAGTGCTGCCGGTGTGGTACTCGACACTCCCTGGTGGCATTACTTCTCACATAACACGTTTCGCCTCTCCTCTCAGTAGCACAGGGTCACATTATGCCTTTCTTCCAGCGGTATCATTATATTCAACAATGTTTCTGGCTGTTGTTAAGATGATGTGGTTATGAGTTGAGGTGATCCCCAAAAAAGAAATACTTTCACCGTCACTCATTCAATCACTCTCTTGCCAGAAGCGTGCTGACATTTACTTTCAGATGGGTCGCCGAACCGAAACATTCCATCCCCTCCTTCAAAATGCAGGCACTGTACTTTCCACCTCCAAAACTCAAATCCGGCTAACCAGTTTCCCTGAATCCGAATTCTCTGCATAATATTCACATCACACAATTCCCTCAAGCATGACATCTCCACCAACGTCTAAAACCCATGCCTCACACCCATACAACAGTGTGAGTACCACTGTAATCTGGTACTTTCATTATTTTTGCCTCCATGGATATAGTTCTTTGCCTCCACAGATGCCTTAATGCACCACTCACAATTTTCCCCTCATTTTTTTTTGGGGGGGAGGGGTTTCTTCATCTTTCCTTTACCCATCCGCCAAGTCCACTCCTGAATATGTGAACACATTTACTTCCTCCATGCTCCTTCCCTTTATTCTAATATCTATCATTACCAAGATATTTTAATTATTCTCATCACCTTGCTCTTTTTTGTGTTTACCTTTAATTTCTTCCTTTTATATATCTTCCCAAATTTCTTTACCAATCTTTGCAACTACACTTCAGAACTCCCAAAAGCACCTCATCATCGGAGAAAAACAACTGTGACGACTTCCACTTTGTATCAAATTCGTTATCCCACACCTCTCTCTAGCACCCTACCATTCACTTCTTTTACAACATCATCTATAAATATGTTAAATAACCATGTTAACACCACACATCCCTGTCTGAGGCCTACTGTACTTTGACAGTAGGCCTTACCTGAATCTCACTCTCCACATAAACTCTTGAATGTTTTAGTGAACTATTTCATGCATTTGCAATATCTGTCACAGTCCTCCACTATCCACTCTGTCATATGTCTTTTCTCATTGCATTATTAATTTATATGTTTCTAGGTCCATTGTTTACTTATATGTTTCATGAAAGGTCTACACACTCCCTTCTCTTCGTGGAACATTATTCTTCCTCTACAATACTACTTTCCGTCTTGCCCTTAATTCTTTCAATAACAATTATGTAAAGTAAAAGGACACAAGTGCAACTAATGTGATATTTTATTGTGGCAACGTTTCGCTCTCCAGGAGCTTTGTTAAGCTTGACAAAGCTCCTGGAGAGCGAAACGTTGCCACAATAAAATGTCACATTAGTTGCATTTGTGTCTTTTTACTTTACATATTGTCGGTAATTCTACCAACTTTATTACAATAATAATTATGTCACACGTGAACTGATATACTCAAAAGGCTTATTCCCTTATAATTCTTACACACTTTTTTCCCATTTCCCCGTATACAAAAGTGTTATGCATGTTCTGCCAGTCCTTAGTTATCTCCTCCTCCCCTTCATGTATATGTTGATCAAATACACCAACCACTCGGAAACTACAACTTCATCTGATTTTAACATTACTGTCTTGATGCAATAATTCTATCTCCTGCCTCACGCACCTCCACGTTCACCTCAGGCTCTTTCTCACCTTTCTAACATGTTATATCTCCCTGTCCAGTGCATGAAATTATTGCCTCCCTTTTTTCATCAGCATTTAAGAAGTCCTCATATTATTCCCTCCACCTTTTTATTATATCCACCTAATCATCCGTTTCCCTACGTTTCTTTTTAGCTGTTAAATCCACTTGTTTCTTAAGCCTTCTCAATTTAATAATTTCACCCCCAAAACTTTTTCTTATTTTTAGCATAATTTGTTCATTAAATCTCACTTCTTTTTTATATTGTCGATATACTCTACCCTCCAACTATCACTTCTACATTGTAAAAGGCTTTCATATTCTGACGCTAATTTGTTCTCACTCACCACCCTCTTCTTATCATTCCACCAATCACTCACTACCCAGAAATTTCTGCACACTGACTGCTTTCTTTCATACCTCCTCGACCCACTCATTACCTATACTCTAACTCGTCTTTTTCCAAATAATTATTTATATCTTACTCTGTCGTATCCTTTAATTTGTTAACCTTAACTACAGTCTTACCCATTGACGATATTCTCTTCTTGTACCCCATCTACCTGTTACGCTCACTGTAGATACCACTAAATACTGACCTGATATAGTTGTGGCCTCTCTAAAAACATGCACATCCAGAGGTCTGCCATCAGCCTTTTATCTACTAATCGTTTGAAAATAATACTTGTCATTCTACGTTAAGTTTGGTCGTAAATTAATCTTCATTAACGTAAAGTCAACCGCCAACAACGAAATAACATCAACAGGCAGCTTACGTTTAATAGCGCGGAGGGTAGATCATGTTGGTATCTTCAAGCTGTTTATTGCGGAGGGTAGACTACTGTGTCAAGCAGCACACGCCACACCCTTGCAAATGGGCCAACCATCTCCCAGCCATAAGGGCAGTACTGTTGATGACTCGCCAGCCATCCTTCACTCCCAAGCCATAATGCTAACGAGATTATCACTTCATTATTACTCTCGACTACTGGGAGAGCCACTAAGGTGGTAGTGAGGCCTTGTCCGTTAGACAAGAGGATCAGTGTCTTCTGACTGTGGTCTTTGTCAGATGACCCGTAACTGGAAAGCATTTGCCGACCCACAAGAGCTACGTTTTTCACCTCATTTAAACAAAGGATCAGTACCAGGTATCAGCCACTAAGTATGTCATCTGATCATAGCCACTGTCTGGAGAGTTTAATAACACTGTGGAAAATTCTGAATTTTCCTAATTTCAACATGTTGGAACTTGAAAAATATAATAATTACATATTGGAATGTGATGCTATTTGGACCCTTCGAGAAATTTCAAGTTGGGGGAATGTGGAACAGCTGGCTGAGTGACGCGAATGGGGGTGGGGGCACGACATTTGTAATTTGTGAGCACTGGTTGTTGTGGGAAATTCTGCTAATAATACGGTGTCTTCCGAGCCAAACTGGAGGGTTTCGGCCTGAATTTGTAATAGGAACCAATGTTAAAGCCCCCTGCTGAAGAACTGGTACAGGAAATTTGTGGAACCTTAAGAATTAAGTGTATATGGCGAAAGATAAGGATACGACCATCATTCACAGGGAAGTGTTCCATTAGAACTTTCATTTAGATCTCTAGCTTGCCAGTGTAGGGTTTAGGTGTCAGGCATGTGTTGTGGTGTGATCCGTCTACAGTAATTAAATGGTAAGTGGTACTACGAATTTCTTTTGTGTGCCCAGCAAGCCTAATCCTATACAGTCCACGATTTTTATTTACTAGAGTAGCTGGTTTTAATATTGTAATTATTAACTTAATGTCAGGTCTAACTTTTTGTGAGTGGTGATGAAGTGGGCATTGAGGGAGTTACAGTCCTGCGACCTACTGTGACTTATCTCACCCAGTTATCTCACCCAAATTACTTGCCTGTAATAATTTAGGTAATGCCCTGTAAACCTCACGCAGGTAATTTGCTCACATAATAGTAATAATTCACAAAAAACACTGCAAAAATAAAATTTATCCATTATAATACTAATGATGTCCGATATGCAGTATTTTTTTAGTTAGCTCAATAATTTATAAAATTCATGGATAATAGCTTCATGCTTATCATTAAATTGTATGGCATTTTCAGGATCATAATCCGCATAGAGGTTAGAAACGTGATCTGCGTTTGAGTTACAAAATGTTTGAAGGTATAACAGCCCTTTCAGACCCTCAAAGGTTATTTGAAAGGACCATACCTCCTTATGAAAAGAAAAATTATATAAAAAAAAAAATAACGGGTAAAAATGACCAATTTTAGAAAATATGCAAAAATAATTTATTATGTAAATACAAAACATTTAAACATGAAACTTTCCTAACCGAAGCAAAATATAAAAAATAAAATACATAAAATAATCACTTTAAACCAAGGTAATAGTACACCACAACCTACATGGTTATAAATGACCATAATTTTTAAAGGGGTGGACCGGTAAGCCAACGGAAGGCCTCGGTCAGATGACCAAAGCTCCAAAGGTGGGTCATCTTCTGACTAAGACCCGCGTCAGGAAACATTTGTCCTGTTTCCTGACGAACCTAACCTAACCTAACTAAGGTAATGTCCTACATACACATTTAAAGATCCCGAACAGATGGAATTCCCGTGTGCGGATGGAATTATGTATTTAGCCGGATTCAATGTTGACCAATGAGGCACGTGAAAACCGAGGTAGTTGCAATTGACCACGACTTATGAAGAGCATCATGACCGGTGGTAGAGATGCAGAGTACAAACACCAAGGCGGAGGCAGTGTTTCACCGTTAGTTGACATCGGGGTAAATCTGATCTGATTGGTAGCACTTTAACGAAGGTAGCTGGAGGAGATGAAGACAACCGATGGTGTTTCACAAGTGTGCTAGGACACTTACGTGGTACCTAGAAGCAGTGAAAATATATGTAGATAATCTATTTCTTACATCTATCTGCCCACCTTGTCTCACCTAGGTTGAATGAGCCATAAGGATAAAAGACAAAAAATAAACAAAAGTTAGAAACCCGGACAAGCAGTCACTCACATGATAAACAGAAGGACTTTAAAAAAAATTGGTGAGGACTATGAATAATTACGATAAAATATGTGAGTCAAATCAGGTCCGATTACATTACCAAAAACCCAAGACCAATAATATAAAAAGAAAGGAATGGAAATTAATACTTACCGACTTGGTGGGATCTGAAAGTCAGGTAATATTAAACTCACTAGGAGGGTCCCTTGTTAACTCCCACTGGGTGGATCCCTCAAGGGAGGTTCCTTGATGTTAGTGAGGGGCTCTTGGTTTGGGGAATTGGATGTGTGCTCAAATTCCCTGAATTAAACTTGAATGCCTTCCATCTTACCCCACCACACATGCACTGTATAATCCCTACGTATTTAGCGCTCCCCATGATAATAATAATTCCACTGCGTAGAGTAACAAAAAAAAAGAGAAGGGGCGGGTTAGAGTGGTAACGATGCACACCCCTTATTAAAGAAGTATTCACTCAGACTACCACCACCGTTCAATCATGTGTCCACTCTTATCTAATGAACTTTACCCCTCACAGAGTATGACAGACAACATTAAAGTCATAATCCTCGTGTGACTTATTATTATTATGTGAGCAAATTACCTGCATCAAGTTTACAAGGTATTACCTGAATTGTTTCAGGCAAGTAATTTGGGTGAGAAAAGTGAGACTTAAGTTACAGTAGGTCGCAGGACTGTGACTCCCTCGATGCCCACTTCACCACTCTCACAGAAACCTAGACCTGACAGTAAATTAATAATTACAATATTAAAATCAGCTACTCTGGTAAATTATAAAATAATGTGGACTGTATATGACTAGGTTTGCTGGGTACACAAAAATTCATATTAACGCTTACCATCCAATTACTGTAGATGGATCACACCACAACACCTGCCTAACACCTAGACCCTACACTGGCCAGTTAGAGATCTAAATGCAAGGACTAATTGTGCACATCCCTGTGAGTGATGGTCATATCCCTTATCTTCTCCCATACACATAATTCTCGAGGTCCCGCAAATTTCCTGACCCAATTCTTCAACAGGGGACATTAACACGGGTTCCTATTACAAATTCAGGCCCAAACCCCACAATTTGGCTTGGAAGAGGCCGAATAATTAGCAGAATTTCCGCGACAACCAGTGCTCACAAATTACAAATGGCATCCTCTAATTTTATGTCCTTTCCGAATTGTAAAGGTTTTTGCACACTATCCCAATTCTTCAGCAGGAATGTGTCAGCAATTTCTAAATTATGGATTGAGGCCGATATACACCAACTGACCTTCTAGGACACCTGATTACATTGTACAATTCAGACCCGTGTTCACACATTAAATTCAATATGGCGCCCCCTCCCGCGTCACTCTCCCAGTTGTTCTGCATCCCCCCCCCCGCTACACTCGAAATTTCTCAAAGGGTCTAAATAGCATCACATTTTAATACTCAATTATTATATTATTCATCTATATGTTCTACATTTAGGAAATTATGAAAAAAAATTCCACACCTAGGATGATATTGTCTTGTTCTTCTGATTTTTAATGTGATGGAACATCTACCAATACATCTAATGTGACATTTATTTTTTTACGTAATGTACCAGGAAGTCAGCAGAAGCCCTCGGTCATATGATAAAAAACGTCGGTGTGGTAAATTTAGTTTGAAAGGGATTTAAGAGACACTGCTGCTTCTTGTAGAGTAAACCACCACCTTGATTTAGGATGGATAGCTTTGTTTATATACGGAGCTTAATTTAATCCCAAGACTAGTGGTTTATCGAGGACACCGCATCCTTAACGACCATCATGCAATTCCAGAAACACAAAATAACACCATTACACTCCCGGATGTATATACAAGGAGAGTTATGTATGTTTTAGTGTTTATACGTTGAAAATTTTATTTAATTAATATTTATTATACATATTAAATTATCCGGTAAAGTAGTGTTTAAGTAGATTGCTTCTATACTGACCCTTGCAACTTCCATAAACCTTAACCCTAAAATACATAAAACCCTAAATACACGAAAAAGCCCTCATGTAATTAATTAAACCCTATTTCGTTTTGTACTGCAATTAGGAGTTTTGGCAGTAGTTCCACTCAATGTATCTTACTCATATGACAAACCCGACATAGGAACGAAAATATTTTTACTCTTCAGTCTTGGATCTGAAAATTACCACACACCAGACATCGAAATAAATAGTTTTCCTGTTTGCTGAGGATATTCCCGTGAGGTGACAGCTCAGGTGTACAACAATGTAATAATAGGTGCCCTATTGACGTATATATGCTCATGTAAATCTACCTCATTTTTTCTGTGTGTACACTTCTTAATCTAACTTGAAGCCACAAAGTCAAGTCCAGAATATATTGCTACACGCTTGCTGCCTGTGACTGCTGTGCTGTGCTGAGGTGCAGGTGTACAGCACATGTGACAACGGAGACAACAGCCTACGTGCTACAGTTCTAAAACCATCGCTGCTGCTGCCTGCATTGCGAGTTTCCCCAGTGACTCACTCGCTGTTCTCCCAACCCCACGTTCACCATGCTCTCACCCAACACCCATAACTTGGTCATTCTATTCCCATAACTAAGCCATTCTGTTCCCATAACTTGGTCATTCTGTTACGATAACCTGGTCATTCTATTCTCATAACCTGGTGATTGTTACCGTAACCTGGTCATTCTATTCCTATAACCTGGTCATTCTAATCCTATGATATGGTTATTCTATTCCTTAAGCTGGTCATTCTATTCTCATAAGCTGATCATTCAGTTCCTATAACCTGATCACTCTGTTTCTATAACCTAGTCATTCTACTCTTATAACCAGATCATTCAATTGCAATAACCTGCCCCTGATGAGTTATGGTGTATACTAGCATACTGTAACCTATCATCCATACACCTTTTATTATAAATATAATTCGTTATTGTAAGCTAGCTTCAGCTTGACCAAAGTAACTTTCTCATTAAGATGATCCACGTTAATATCAACTTTCCCTGGAAATGATTTATATTAAATATGCCGTAAGTATTGCATTATATAAATTGTAATAGTTTCTAAACGTGTATGGATTTTTATGTTAATGCTAATATTAGGCATATGTGTGTGTGGTATTTCTGGCTACCCAGTCTGGCCAATCATACTATGTGTGGCCAGTCTGTATTGTTAACATACACTCCATATAAGTTCCATCATTTGCTGCAATTTGATTTTGATATAAGTGTTTTGCATATATGATTCGGGAAAGCATTAGATTAAGTAGCCAGGCCCACACAAAAAATTACTGGGTGTCTTGGAAAATAAAGAAAACATAAGAAACATGAGATTAAATTTCTGACGTTTAGCAACATTTCAGTGTTCATATCATTTCATTTTTTATGTTAGCTGTAAATTTTCTGTGATGGCGTAACACTTCCGTGTATTTATATGTATATATTATTTTTTTTCTATTTCATTATATATTATCTGTGAATTTTACACACTGTAGTAATCTTCGACAAAGCTGCTGATAGAGTATATACGTATATTAACATATACTCTTAGAGTACATATACGCTAAGGGTATACTTTAATACCTGTTTTATAGAATAATCTAGATTTAGTAATGTAACAAATATTCTTGTCTAGTGATGCACAGGTTTATTTCTGACCTCGTGTAGTTGATAGGCTTTATACCTAATTACCCAAATTTAAATTTAAATGTTATTTTCCAAATAAAGATCAAATTCATAATAAAGTTGTGTTTAGGATATCTTGAATGATACCATCATGCTAGATGCACCAATATACGGTGATCATTTGTTGAATGAATTGGGTGTAATACCTATCAAGACTCGATGGATTCTAAACCAGTTACAAATTATTTTTTTGACAAGACCCGTGTTAAAACGAATAAACAATAATCACTATAAAACGTAAACTTACGGATTGTACTGGTTAGGGTTAAGTTACGTAGGATTCATCAGGAAACGGGACTAATGCCTCCTGAGGCGGGTCTTAGTCATACTGGAGCTTCTGGTCATCTGACCGAGACCTTCCATTGGCTTACCCTTCCACCCCTTTTAAAATTAATTATGTCTGATATACAATTGGTCGGTTAATGGGTCAACATGGCTGCATGTTACCTGTTAACTGGTAGTCAAGAACACGAGAATTTCTAAATTAGGAATCGAAGTAAGCGCTCAGTATATGCACGAGTTTAGTGCTTAATTATGATTCTAATAATAATTATGATCAGTATATGTATATAATTATCGAGAGAATTACACCCATCAGAACACAATACATGTTATCCACATACAATTAAAAGCTTGACCTACCGTCCTGAAGTGTTTGGAATGATAATAATAATAATAATAATCATAATAATAATAATAATAATAATAATAATAATAATAATAATAATAATAATAATAATAATAATAATAATAATACATTATGCAAACTTTTAAGGTGTTTAATTACTAATATCAAATATCGTATACAGTTATTAAATTCGTTATTACATAATGTCAAAGGTATATTACTTGAACACTGAAATAATATCAGAATACAATAAATACACCGAGAGGTGTATTTTGTTATATATGTCTCACAACCCTGACACAGGCCTTAATTAATCTTTCGACGACCTGTTTTATTGTGATAGATGTATTTGCGCTAAGAGTTTACTTTAATCCCTATTTTGAAGAATAAAGTTAGGTTAGGTTAGGTAAGATTCGTCAGGAAACAGGACCGTTGTTTCCTGACGCGGGTCTTAGTCACATGATGACCTGCCACTGGAGCTTTTGGTCATCTGACTAAGGCCTTCCACTGGCTTACCAGTCCACCCCTTTAAAAATAATATTAGTAACTTACATGAGAGTATCCTTTTGAACACTTGTATAAAGGTGTTTTCCAGCCCTTATGACTCCCGTTCGGTCGATAGGCTTTAAATTTCGTACACCAGCTAATACAAAAATCATACAGGTAATTTGGAATAAAACAATACAAAATAGTATTGACTTCGAACTTCTTGATGTTGACTTAAAGAGAAACAGAATTGTTGTTATTATAATATTCGTCAAGAGAGAGAACATTTAATAAAGAGAAACAGAACAACAGAGGACTCACAGATAAGGACCCACTAGGGGCGAGGGGCAAGTGGGGACAGGATGAAGAATAGGTGGCGGAGAGGAAATATCAAAGAAAGAAGGAAAAGTGTCAGGACTAGACTCAACTGCTAATTAAGGGAAACAAATAAGTGCAGCAGTTTCACTCACAGAAGCATATCATTCGCAAGACTGGACGCGCAACAAGGCGTTGGTATTATGGATAGGTGGCGCAAACGACATTCGCAAGTAGTTCAGCATAAAACGCAGAGAACACCGCTCAGTGACAATGGCAGTTACAGAATTGTTGGAATATTAGTGCAAGGTAAGACATATAGTTTAGACGTAGTGAGGTGGAGGTGCAGGGTTATACAGAATGAGGAAGAGATTTACATCATTGTACGGATGACAGAGTCTACTAAATAAGAAGTCCAGTAGTCATGGTATGCCTCAAGTCTATCAAGTTGTTTGTCACTTAGTGTCTTCCAGTACATGTTCAGAGCTGGTGTGTTAGTGTGTTAGTCGTGAGGTGGAGAGATTCGCTGGTGGTGAAATCGTCCCACCTCACTCCCAACACCCAACGTAATGCACGATTCTGGGTGTGTTGGAGTTTTAAGGCGTTTGTCTTGGCAGTTAACGTCAAAGCAAGTGGAGAATAAGAGAGAAGAGGTCGAATGAGGGCTTTATAGAGGTGTAGTTTAGACTTAGGACTCGCTCCGCGCAGCTTATATAGCCTCGAGAGCGCAATCCTAGCCATTGCAGTCTTGGCAGTAATGTGAGGTTTAAAAGTCAGGCTGGTGTCAGGGGTAACCCCAAGGACAACTGTGGACGGGGAGCATGGGATGGGAGTACGGGAGGTGCTTGTTTTGAGTTCGATAGGGGGTGGGACATCGCGCCTTCTATGAAAATAGGTGATCTTTGACTTATTAGGGTTGGTCTTAGTGCGCCATAATAATTCCCAAGCAGTAATCCTGTCGACCTCTCGTTGTGTTCTGCGTGCAAGGAATCGAATGTTTCCATGTGCTGTGAGTTGAGTTATGTCGTCTGCGTAGGAGAATGTAAGTGTGGTTGGGTAAAGTGGTTCTGGTAAATCGTTAGTGTAGAGAATATATAGTGTGGGAGATAGGACAGAGTCTTGGGGAACACCCGCATGTAAGGTGAAATAGTCAGAATAGTGATCTCTGAATCGTATACGCATCGTGCGGCCATCTAAAAAGTTACATAACAATTTCATCATATTTAATGGGAGATCAAAGGAGGTACAAAATTTATATTTTAATATATCATGCCAAACAGTGTCAAATTCTTTTTCAACATCTTTGGCTACAAGAGCGGTGGTACAGTTTTGGGCCTTGTTGATGCGTATATAATTCAGGATAATGTTCAAAACGTCTTGGGAAGAGCGTTGCTGTCGGAAACCGAATTGTCGTTCAGTAAGTTATTTGCCTCGAGGTGAGTCCTAAGTCGCATATTTACAAGTCATTCAAAGTTCTTACCCAAGATTTCAAGGAGGCTATCAGGTCAATAGTTCTTGGGGTCAGTCAAGTCTTTACCAGGTTTTGGGATGAGGCACGCAGTAGCAGATTTGAATAATGGGGGGAAATAACCAGATGCAAGGGAAGCGTTAAAGAGGTCAGTAATAGCGGAAGCAACAGAAAGTGGGAGATGACGAAGGACAGAATGTGAGAGACCGAAAGCACCAGGGGCTTTTTTGGGAAGGTGGGCTAATAGAGAATGAACTTCGACTACAGAAAAATGCGAGTTAAGAGGATGAGTGGAGGAGAGTGTATTTAGAGTTATGATAGGATCAGGATTGGTTAAGTCTTCATGATTAGAGACCCATCGCTCAATGTCTAATGTGTGTGCTATGGCAGCTGGGTCTGGAGGATGTGGGTGGAAGATGTGTTCCCATATGTCTTTGAAAATGTGGACAGCCTCAGTGGGGTCAGAGATCTGTCTGTTATTGTGGGTGATGTGTCTGCAACTCTGGATGAAGGGGTGCCCATGATTCTCCGATAAAGTGAAAGATAATATATTATAGTTATGAAGATGTGGTTCGTATTATTGGCTCAAGAGATAAGTTATTATGTAAATTCTCCAGCTTAAGTGCGATATGCAATGGAAATTGTTATAGTTTGGGTTAATGTCAAGAGAATTTTTTTTAAGTAATTAAATAAAAATAATCCAACTTAATCTAATCTAACGTGGATTAGGAGTTGAATTCTAGGTTAAGTTAGGCCGGCTTGCATTGTTTTTAAGTACCCCTCCCCCCAAAAAAAAAAAAATCCCGAAGGTCCCATATATAACTGCCCATTGCACAACCCATTAAATATCACACATTTTACATAACAAAAACGCCATTATCTTAAAACTCACCGTTAAATGTTCACCAACAATCAAGGATACTTTAATAGTAAATATAGGCGCATTAGGATTAAGGTGCACTTTGTGTGACTTTGTAAATGGTCCAAGTTGGACCGAAACGTCGTCGTAAGCTCCTCTCTCCTTTATGCAGGTTATTTGTGCATTGTTCCAGTCACGATATTGTACCTTTTGTTCTTTAAGAACATATAAAATAAGATATATCCTCCATATATACCTGCACTGTTCTTCTCAGTGTACCCACATCCAGAGATGTATATTCTCCAGCGTATACACAAAATAAAGCAAATATATTTATTAATAACACAAATAAATAATTAATCATATACATATATATCTGCTTTTGATGAATAAGAAGTACAGTAATTCAGCTTTCAGTAATGTAACTCTATTCTTAAAAAAATGAAATATATTAATAATTTTTTCGTATTATAACTATAGTCGTTTTCCATTATTCGTTTCATTTATATAATAAAATTTTCCATTTCGTGCTTCTTCTTGATTCGCCAGTACTTTCCTGGCCCGGGCCTTTTCCAAGTGGTGGCCCGGCCTTGGCTCCCTTTCTCCCATGGCAGACTAATGTCTGCCATGGGAGGAGGTACAAGTACCTCATCATCTTCTGGAAGCAACAGTCCCCCAGGCCTAGCCACATTCCCCGCCCTCACGGGGCTCGTTGGGAGAAGCTACGCCTCTCTGGTCTGCCATCTTCCCCGCCCCAGGGGGTGCTAATGGGAATGTCAGTCTTGTGAGCTGCAGGTGGAAGCAAGCTCTGGCTCAGGCACCTACCTTGCCCTAGAAGGGCTGGGCATGGTGTCTAACCATTTCGTGCTGCCACCACAGTTAATACCACTTATCAATACAATTTAGCATGTAGAGTGGTAAATCGAATTTCGAACATCTCCCAACTCGAAGAATTATGTAAGTGTATTTTTGTAAGAGCTTTTGTAAGTATATTTTTGGAGGTTTGAAACGGACTAATCTAATTTACATTATTCCTTATAAGAACAAATTCGTGCGGTAACGGCACTCGCACAGCCTTCTGGAGCGAATTAAGGCCGAAATTCGAGGTACCACGTATTTAATACTGAGAACAGACACTAAACGAACAGTTGGATTAGTGTATATTATCAGTGTATAGAATAATCATCAATATATTTTTTATTTTATTTCTCTTATCTTTAATTTTACACTAACAACGTGGCGACAGTAATACAGTTAATTTATCATTTCAATAATTGGGTTGAAAGCCACTGGACTAAACGAGGGCCATTCAGGATGCACGTAACCTATTCACCAATAGTCAAGGATAATTTAATCTCTAAAAGAAGGATTAAAATAAACGTTCAGCATTGTGTACTCAGATATAAACATCCTTCGGTGTACATCATGTTACTTTTTCGTCAGTTTATGCTCATATACCTGAATATTGTTAAGGTTAGGTACATATGTCAGGAAACAGGACAAGTATTTCCAGACGTGGGTCTTAGTTTTTGGTCATCCGACCGAGGTCTTTCATCAGCTTGCAAGTTCTGTATATTTTTAAGGTAGGTATAAAGTTTATCAGGAAATAGAGCAAGTGTTTCCTGACGCGTCTTCGTCATATGGTGACCCACAGCTGGAGCTTTTGGTCATCTGACTGAGGACTTTTGCTGGTTATGATTATAACCATTAGGATTATAGTATGTATACATGTATTGTTAAGTCTTGAAGGTGAGTTAATAAGGGTTTAACTGAAGATTTACCTTCATCCCAAAGAAAACTTTAATATATTTATGCAAATTTGTAACATGATTTTTGAACTGGTTTTAAAACTTACATAACAATCTTTTATAAACCATACCATGGGCGGGGCTAGAACCCGCGATCAGAGAGTATGGTATGGTTTGTTTGCAATCGTGTCATTACGATTTCGTGAGTCATGTAATCTCTTATAACTTTGAAAAAGTTTACGCAGTATCAAGTAACTTCTTTTAATCTATTCTGCCTGAAAATTTGCATAACTATATCTCACTGTTTTCCATAGGAGGCAGGACAGATCTTAATGTTATCCGTTTTTTGTTGTCTCTCGGTGGTAGGGAGAGCAGATGGGCCCGTCTAGTTGGCTGGCGACCAAGAGGCAACGCCTTCACCGAAATATGGCGCCCAGGAATGTACTCTTGAGCCTCTGCTTATTTTGCCTTAGATTTGTTTAGATTTTTTCCTGAGGGGTGAATTTATTGTGCAGTGCTTGTCGTCCTGTGAATGATCATGCCGTAATAAAAACAAAATTCTTCCACTCAGCTTCTTGATACACCTTCGGCGATAACAATTGTATTGTTGAGCTAAAACTTATAATTAAAAAATGCTATAAACTTTTAGTACGACCTATATAGATTATTTATGAACAATAGTGGCATTAATTGTAGTTGTAGGAAGAATGTTTACTGTCTTTTAACATAATTTAATGTCTTGCCTCAGTTAAAGTTACTACACCACCCCGCCGACACCACCCCGCCGACACCACCCCGCCGTATATACGATTAATCTAACGTAGTCTTGGACCATATTTTATGGTTATAAACAGTCATGATTTTTAAACAGGTGGACCGGTAATCCAGCGGAAGTCCTCGGTCAGATGACCAAAAGATCCAGCTGTGGGTCATCATATGACTAAGACCAGCGTAAGGAAACACTTGTCCTGTTTCCTGATAAAGATTATACCTACCTACCTAATCCTGGACAGCGGAAGTCCTCGGTCAGATGACCAAAAGATCCAGCTGTGGGTCATCATATGACTAAGACCAGCGTAAGGAAACACTTGTCCTGTTTCCTGATAAAGATTATACCTACCTACCTAATCCTGGACAGCGGAAGTCCTCGGTCAGATGACCAAAAGATCCAGCTGTGGGTCATCATATGACTAAGACCAGCGTAAGGAAACACTTGTCCTGTTTCCTGATAAAGATTATACCTACCTACCTAATCCTGGACAGCGGAAGGCCTCGGTCAGATGACCAAAAGCTCTAGCTGCAGACCATCATGTATATGACTAAGACCCGGTTCAGGTAACACTTATCCTGTTTCCTGACAAATGTACCTAACCTAATCCTGGCCACAACAGCCTTTACTCACTTATTTCCATCTTAACCATATACCAACATTTGACCTAATCCAATGCAATTCTACTGGCATACAAATTCCCCAGTTTCTAACAGACTTGTCTTAGTGAATTCATTCTCTAGAAATTCAAAATCTATTTTCCTTGTAATCTATTTTCATTATATCCTCTTAATACAGACATTTTATCAGCTCTCATTCCTTGCAAATGTGAGAATATGTTGATAATAGTTAGGGGTGTTAATGTTGCAGTTTAAAAACTGTAGTGTAAAGCAACCTACTGGCAAGACAGTGATGGAGTGATTGATGGTGAAAGTTTTTCTTTTTCGGGCCACCCTGCCTTGGTGGGAATCGGCCAGTGTGTTAATAATAACAATAATATATATATATATATATATATATATATATATATATATATATATATATATATATATATATATATATATATATATATATAATATATAATATAATATAGGAAGGTACCACCTCCACCTCTGGTCAGAGAAAACAATAAACTTCAGGAAAAACTCAAGGTTCTCCCGGAGCTGTTTGAATATTGTCTTTTCCTACCCCCCCCCCCCTATATTCTATATTCTATGTAAACTTTATTTAAAGACAAAATACACTGACAAAAGTACAATGGGGAGTCGAACAACATAGATAATATCTCAGAGCTATATCTTGAATACTTCGTCCAGCTCCCCGGCGGAGGGCCGCGTGTCCAGAATGCTGCAGGCATTTCCCCTCTGGATAGCAACACTGAGTCTGTGAAAGAGGAAGCTGGCCGCTCTGTGATCCATGGTTTCTGTGATGAGTTTTTCACCCAGTTCTTTGAAGAACTTTAGAGCACACTTGCCCCATGCTCCAAGGGTCTCCAACCCTACTGGGATGAAGTTATAGCAAGGGGGAAGGTCTTCATATTTGCGGGTCTTCTGGGTCTCCCTGTAGCTGGCGGCTCCATCCCCTCCAGGTTCAGAGTATGGCAAGTAGGTGTCTGCGAATGTGGTGGCACAGGTGTAGCCCCAGGCAATCTGCATACCATCCTTCCAGGGTAGCATAGGGGCTCATTCAGGACGCTTTTGACTTCCATCAGCCCTATGTACTTGGGGTTCCCGTTCAGCTGGGCTACGGGGTGTGGCGAGGCTTCTCTTTATGATGTCACTGACTTCATGTCTAACATACTCCCCTTCTGCTGTGTGACACACTAGTCTATGAAATCCAAATTGATCAGCCGTCGCCCTGCCGCAAATACACTTATGTTCGGTGAGGATGGTGGCGGCTGATTCATTGATTCATTGTAACAGAAAACTAACTATCTTAGTGTCCCTGATTGACTTGATGAGTCTTTTGCCTAGCTTCTCAAGGACCTAAGATGCGCTCTTTCCCAATAGGCCAAGGGTCTCTGAGCATTTGGGAATAAATATATAATAATGGGCAAGTTCGCCAAATATTCTGGACTTCTGGGACTCCCTGAAGCTGCCAGCTGCCTCTTCTTCCTCCTGCTGTATTGGATATAGATATTACCCAGTGGGATGTACTTGTGTTTTTGTTATCCTGAATAGGAGTATTGTCTAGATTATTCCTTAAAAGTTTTGGTGAAAAAACTATTTAGCTGTCGTACTGTCTCCTGTTTTAATATATCCTAATGAGTATGTCTCTCTTGGTGTATGTGTGCTTTGTGCTAAGAAGATTAAGTCATGTACACTTGGAGAGAGAGAGATATATCAGTTTAATTTTGTCGTACTGCGCCATATTTGGGTATAAAGCATTTCGTTTGCCTGCGAACACGTTATACTCAGCCTTAATGACCCTCATGTGTCGATAAGGTGAACGGTAGTTTCAGCTCAATCCTTGAGTTACAAATGTTAGCAGTTCGAGGGCAGTCTAGAAATACTCTTCTAACATCAGTTGTGAACCAGTTAAGCTTTTCTTGAATCTCGTTTTATCACGAGTCAGGATTACAAGGCAGCATATATTCTATAACACTTCTGATAAATGTGTTACGCAGATGGCAGACAGGGCGGCGGTGATGGCGACACTATGACGCTGGTTCGTCTTGAGTGAGTAGTGAGTTGTTAAAACCAGCCCTCCGGTAATTGGGTGTTGAAGAGCGTGTTCTTGTGTGCTTCGTCGCCAACAACCAGCTATAATAAGAGAAGCGACATATCTTCCTGTAACATAACACTATGGAGGGAATCTTAGTAAATATGCGTGAAGAGAGTAGTGTTGAACCGGTCAGCAAGCAGCCGGTCAGATGTCAGAAAGTCGTCACCAGTGAAGAGGCTACCAATCACTCTGGAAGTAGGAAGGATCCATCAGTTAGTAAGCAAAGAAAGAAGGACCCATGAAGCAGTCAGGTCAAACAACGGGGAAGGACCCATGAAACAGTCATGTCAAACAACGGGGAAGGACCCATGAAGCAGTCATGTCAAACAACGGGGAAGGACCCATGAAGCAGTCATGTCAAACAACGGGGAAGGACCCATGAAGCAGTCATGTCAAACAACGGGGAAGGACCCATGAAGCAGTCATGCCAAACAACGGGGAAGGACCCATGAAGCAGTCATGTCAAACAACGGGAAAGGACCCATGAAGCAGTCATGTCAAACAACGGGGAAGGACCCATGAAGCAGTCATGTCAAACAACGGGGAAGGACCCATGAAGCAGTCATGTCAAACAACGGGGAAGGACCTATGAAGCAGTCATGTCAAACAACGGGGAAGGACCCATGAAGCAGTCATGTCAAACAACGGGGAAGGACCTATGAAGCAGTCATGTCAAACAATGGGGAAGGACCCATGAAGCAGTCATGTCAAACAACGGGGAAGGACCCATGAAGCAGTCATGTCAAACAACGGGGAAGGACCCATGAAGCAGTCATGTCAAACAACGGGGAAGGACCCATGAAGCAGTCATGCCAAACAACGGGGAAGGACCCATGAAGCAGTCATGTCAAACAATGGGGAAGGACCCATGAAGCAGTCATGTCAAACAACGGGGAAGGACCCATGAAGCAGTCATATCAAACAACGGGGAAGGACCCATGAAGCAGTCATATCAAACAACGGGGAAGGACCCATGAAGCAGTCATATCAAACAACGGGGAAGGACCCATGAAGCAGTCATGTGAAACAACGGGGAAGGACCCATGAAGCAGTCATGTGAAACAACGGGGAAGGACCCATGAAGCAGTCATGTCAAACAACGGGGAAGGACCCATGAAGCAGTCATGTCAAACAACGGGGAAGGACCCATGAAGCAGTCATGTCAAACAGCGGGAAAGGACCCATGAAGCAGTCATGTCAAACAACGGGGAAGGACCCATGAAGCAGTCATGTCAAACAACGGGGAAGGACCCATGAAGCAGTCATGTCAAACAACGGGGAAGGACCTATGAAGCAGTCATGTCAAACAACGGGGAAGGACCCATGAAGCAGTCATGCCAAACAACGGGGAAGGACCCATGAAGCAGTCATGTCAAACAACGGGAAAGGACCCATGAAGCAGTCATGTCAAACAACGGGGAAGGACCTATGAAGCAGTCATGTCAAACAACGGGGAAGGACCCATGAAGCAGTCATGTCAAACAACGGGGAAGGACCCATGAAGCAGTCATATCAAACAACGGGGAAGGACCCATGAAGCAGTCATGTCAAACAACGGGGAAGGACCTATGAAGCAGTCATGTCAAACAACGGGGAAGGACCCATGAAGCAGTCATGCCAAACAACGGGGAAGGACCCATGAAGCAGTCATGTCAAACAACGGGAAAGGACCCATGAAGCAGTCATGTCAAACAACGGGGAAGGACCTATGAAGCAGTCATGTCAAACAACGGGGAAGGACCCATGAAGCAGTCATGTCAAACAACGGGGAAGGACCCATGAAGCAGTCATGTCAAACAGCGGGAAAGGACCCATGAAGCAGTCATGTCAAACAACGGGGAAGGACCCATGAAGCAGTCATGTCAAACAACGGGGAAGGACCCATGAAGCAGTCATGTCAAACAACGGGGAAGGACCTATGAAGCAGTCATGTCAAACAACGGGGAAGGACCCATGAAGCAGTCATGCCAAACAACGGGGAAGGACCCATGAAGCAGTCATGTCAAACAACGGGAAAGGACCCATGAAGCAGTCATGTCAAACAACGGGGAAGGACCTATGAAGCAGTCATGTCAAACAACGGGGAAGGACCCATGAAGCAGTCATGTCAAACAACGGGGAAGGACCCATGAAGCAGTCATATCAAACAACGGGGAAGGACCCATGAAGCAGTCATGTCACACAACGGGGAAGGACCCATGAAGCAGTCATGTCAAACAACGGGGAAGGACCCATGAAGCAGTCATGCCAAACAACGGGGAAGGACCCATGAAGCAGTCATGTCAAACAACGGGGAAGGACCCATGAAGCAGTCATGCCAAACAACGGGGAAGGACCCATGAAGCAGTCATGTCTAACAACGGGGAAGGACCCATGAAGCAGTCATGTCAAACAACGGGGAAGGACCCATGAAGCAGTCATGTCAAACAACGGGGAAGGACCCATGAAGCAGTCATGTCAAACAACGGGGAAGGACCCATGAAGCAGTCATGTCAAACAACGGGGAAGGACCTATGAAGCAGTCATGTCAAACAACGGGGAAGGACCCATGAAGCAGTCATGTCAAACAACGGGGAAGGACCCATGAAGCAGTCATATCAAACAACGGGGAAGGACCCATGAAGCAGTCATGTCAAACAACGGGGAAGGACCTATGAAGCAGTCATGTCAAACAACGGGGAAGGACCCATGAAGCAGTCATGTCAAACAACGGGGAAGGACCTATGAAGCAGTCATGTCAAACAACGGGGAAGGACCCATGAAGCAGTCATGTCAAACAACGGGGAAGGACCTATGAAGCAGTCATGTCAAACAACGGGGAAGGACCCATGAAGCAGTCATGTCAAACAACGGGGAAGGACCCATGAAGCAGTCATGTCAAACAACGGGGAAGGACCCATGAAGCAGTCATGTCAAACAACGGGGAAGGACCTATGAAGCAGTCATGTCAAACAACGGGGAAGGACCCATGAAGCAGTCATATCAAACAACGGGGAAGGACCCATGAAGCAGTCATGTCAAACAACGGGGAAGGACCCATGAAGCAGTCATGTCAAACAACGGGGAAGGACCCATGAAGCAGTCATGTCAAACAACAGCGGGAAAGGACCCATGAAGCAGTCATGTCAAACAACGGGGAAGGACCCATGAAGCAGTCATGTCAAACAACGGGGAAGGACCCATGAAGCAGTCATGTCAAACAGCGGGAAAGGACCCATGAAGCAGTCATGTCAAACAACGGGGAAGGACCCATGAAGCAGTCATGCCAAACAACGGGGAAGGACCCATGAAGCAGTCATGTCAAACAACGGGGAAGGACCCATGAAGCAGTCATGTCAAACAACGGGGAAGGACCCATGAAGCAGTCATGTCAAACAACGGGGAAGGACCTATGAAGCAGTCATGTCAAACAACGGGGAAGGACCCATGAAGCAGTCATGTCAAACAACGGGGAAGGACCCATGAAGCAGTCATATCAAACAACGGGGAAGGACCCATGAAGCAGTCATGTCAAACAACGGGGAAGGACCCATGAAGCAGTCATGTCAAACAACGGGGAAGGACCCATGAAGCAGTCATGTCAAACAGCGGGAAAGGACCCATGAAGCAGTCATGTCAAACAACGGGGAAGGACCCATGAAGCAGTCATGTCAAACAACGGGGAAGGACCCATGAAGCAGTCATGTCAAACAACGGGGAAGGACCTATGAAGCAGTCATGTCAAACAACGGGGAAGGACCCATGAAGCAGTCATGTCAAACAACGGGGAAGGACCTATGAAGCAGTCATGTCAAACAACGGGGAAGGACCCATGAAGCAGTCATGTCAAACAACGGGGAAGGACCCATGAAGCAGTCATGTCAAACAACGGGGAAGGACCCATGAAGCAGTCATATCAAACAACGGGGAAGGACCCATGAAGCAGTCATGTCAAACAACGGGGAAGGACCCATGAAGCAGTCATATCAAACAACGGGGAAGGACCCATGAAGCAGTCATGCCAAACAACGGGGAAGGACCCATGAAGCAGTCATATCAAACAACGGGGAAGGACCCATGAAGCAGTCATGTCAAACAACGGGGAAGGACCCATGAAGCAGTCATATCAAACAACGGGGAAGGACCCATGAAGCAGTCATGCCAAACAACGGGGAAGGACCCATGAAGCAGTCATATCAAACAACGGGGAAGGACCCATGAAGCAGTCATGCCAAACAACGGGGAAGGACCCATGAAGCAGTCATATCAAACAACGGGGAAGGACCCATGAAGCAGTCATGTCAAACAACGGGGAAGGACCCATGAAGCAGTCATGCCAAACAACGGGGAAGGACCCATGAAGCAGTCATGTCAAACAACGGGGAAGGACCCATGAAGCAGTCATATCAAACAACGGGGAAGGACCCATGAAGCAGTCATGCCAAACAACGGGGAAGGACCCATGAAGCAGTCATGTCAAACAACGGGGAAGGACCCATGAAGCAGTCATATCAAACAACGGGGAAGGACCCATGAAGCAGTCATGCCAAACAACGGGGAAGGACCCATGAAGCAGTCATGTCAAACAACGGGGAAGGACCCATGAAGCAGTCATGTCAAACAACGGGGAAGGACCCATGAAGTAGCAAACAGCGAGCAAGGAAGTAGTAAGAACCCATAAACAGTAAACTAAACAACGATGAAGGAGATCAGCGACGGAAACTGACACTGAGGATACAATGATAAAGGATGTATTAGCATGAAGAATGAATGACTGTATCCTCAGCATATTGAATAAGACACATGTGCAACGTTTAGGTATCTTTACTGTCGACACTAAAGTTACCTAAGTGTTGCACATGTGTTCTACTCATCAACTTGTCGGTATCGTATACCATTTACAATATGATATCTACAGCTCTCCACACACGGACCACACTAACCGGGAAGTTGTTTTCGGATTAAAACACTGACTGGTTTGTGTTGCATGTTGATGTTGCGTAAATAACCAGTTGCATTTTTACGGTCAAATTGAATTTTGCAATGGCAGCGACGTCTAATTTCATTATATGTTTCATATTACATAAAGTTTCGGAATATTTTACATACAAGCATCAATTCAGTTTTCTGCAATGATAGACGCGGAACAGATTGTTGAAGGAATACATAAACACAACATAAATGTATGAGAGATAGTCAAGTGTTTAAACACAGGACAGACAGACTCACCTGGAGATGTATGTCTCTCAGCGTATATATGCCGAGGCTCTACTTTAATCCCAATATTAGGGCTTAGAACAGGTTACATACAACCTTAATGACCTTCGTGTAGTCAGAAGGCTTTAAACCCAATTAACCAGCCAGCCAGCCGGGCTACAATTCGTAAGCTAGACAGCGTGTGGCCAGCAGTAACAACCTGATTGATCAAGCTTTGATCCACCAAGGTATCTGATCAGGGACCAACTTTCAAAAGAACTGACTCTGGAAAACATCCTTCAAGTAACCATCCTTTAAAACCCTTCATGGGGGTTCATTGATGCCTAGGAAGAGTTCTTTGATCCAAGGAATTGGAGCTACGCTTCCCTTCCATGAATCAAACTATTACTTCCCAGTCCCCAGGCGCTCTACTGCCCCTACGGGTTCAATGCTTTCCCTTGAATGTATAATAGATCTTTAATATTTAAGGCGTGTCTGAATGTGCAAGTTGCAAGCTCTCGGGGTAATGTGTATTTGGCACTTCGGCCTGAGTTACTGCTCTGCCAGAATGGTCTTGACCACTTGATCTGGTGTGATGTTGACCACCTGGACGGGTGTGGTCTTGATGACTTGATCTGGTAAGGTCTTGATCACCTAGTCTGGTGCGGTATTAACGACCTGGTTTGGCCTTGACGACCTGGTGTTGTTTTGATAGCCTGGTGTGCTCTCGACCACCTGGTGCGGTCTACAGCCTGGTGTGCTCTCGACCACCTGGTGCGGTCTACAGCCTGGTGTGATCTAGACGACCGGATATAACCGAGTCAGTAGTGTACATTGTTGCTTTTTTCGTCAGGAGACAAGTGTCTCCTGACACGAGTCTTCACCGCATAGATAACCCGTTATATTTTTGTAGTGGACGTCAAAGAAGCTTCATCATTCTACCTTTCCTTCTTTAAAACAAAGGAAGACGAGTTTATCTAATATTTAGGTACCTCCCAAGAGGTTGCCTTGGCCTCATATTTTTTTTACCTCCAAGGTTTTTGACTGTAACTTGAAAACGTCGTAACTGATTTTAGTTACAGGGAATTGATAAGCTTGTAAGGGTCATAAAGCACCTGGGGATTGGAAGACATCCAGGTTCGATTCAATGAAAACATCTCGTCTGACCGGATGAGACACAGCAACTGAAATACGTCTAGTTATATTCATTGTGACATAAGAAGGCAATTGAAATCGTCTCGTTTGACATGACTGCACTAACTGCACAATTGTAAATTAGTCTTTAAGACATTCATGGATATATTTTATCACTTTACGGCTCTCTTGAAGAAAATCTTTCTCTTTAGCAGGCAATTAAGTTTTCCCAGTTGACAAAGACTGCCTTTTCTTCGTACGAAATTTTACTTAGCTGTATTTTTCTTTGTTTTTCAAATAACTCGGCAAGGAAACGCATCAATACTAAGTTGCATTACCACTAGAAGTGGAGCAGCACCCACCTCTGCTGTATAGTAGTCGCAACAAAACAATATTAAATGTCACAAGCGACATCATCCAGAAGCAACTATGTCACTACCATCCATATTATCAGCGAAGACAGGATCACCAGGAAGCCACCGACGTCTCACCAAACTCGAGTTGGCACCGTCAACCATAAAATCACACCTTGAAATAGTCAGCAGCGACCATTCGTAAGCGTGTTTTTTTTTTTTAACCTGCATCAGAAACTGACACTGATGCTGGCACCATACGCACAATTAGTTGCCTTCAATTGCTCCTAAAAATATATTATTCTCACCTTTTAGGCAAAAAACATGGGGCTACCCCGACCGCCTTACAATCTGACCTCCCAACCACTCTTTCTCCCGACCGATCTTGCGCCCGACCATCCATTGCTCACCGTGTATCACCTCTATCAACACTTCACATATATTAAAAGTACTATTAGAATTTATTGTACTAAAATATTTTGCATCAGTATTATTGTTGTTATTATTAATAATATCAAATTGAAAATATGATTCTTAGATCATCATTCTGAATCAACAGATCTTCCCTGGCCCACTAGTTCATATAGAGCAGCAGTGTATATACAATGGGATTGGGCATAACAGAATATACACACCGTGAGATCTATATTTCTAAGTGTATACACGCTGAGAGTTTATTTGAATCCTTAGTTAGGGCTTAAAGTGCCATTAATTGGTGATGAAAGGTAAACTGCAGTCTTAATGATTGTCGTGCAGTTGATAGGCTTTAAACCCAATTTACCAGCCTAACCATTAAGTAACACATACTAAAAATTACCAAATAACCATGGGAGGGATACATATATTCCAATTTTCGGAATAAAAGTATCCTTGACTGGTGGTGCACAGGTGATATGCAGCCTTAATGATCCTCATGTACCCAATAGGCTTGAAAACTAACCATTTAGTGCACTATGTTGAAGCTACAGTTCTCCCCACCCACTGGTGCACTAAGATGAACCTACAGTTCTCCCCACCCACTGGTGCACTAAGATGAACCTACAGTTCTCCCCACCCACTGGTGCACTAAGATGAACCTACAGTTCTCCCTCGACCACTAGAGCACTTAGAACTTACAGTTCTCCCCCATCCACTAGTGCACTAAGATGAACCTACAGTTCTCCCAAAAATGCTGCATGTGATTCTCATTTGGTGGTCTACATGCCGGTGACGTCAGAAGTGCTGCTGGGAGGTCATACTGCAACTTCCCTGTAAGGTCCAAACCTGTCGAATTACACCCCTCGGACCGTCAACCTTATGGGTTGTGTAGAAGAGCACTGTGTTGCCTCCACTCACACGTGCTGAGATGTAAATCACAGTCATACTTGGCATGCTTTAGACCTTTTCTCGTCGGCTGCTCCAGAAGCTGATGATGCTATCTCCACGTGGAGCTTGACTGCTGACGTCACGGTAACACGCAGCGAAGGGCAACTCTTCAAAACTGCACATTCACGAAGACCCTCTATTTTCTTTTTTGAAGTTTTCCAAGAAATTTTCCTTAATATGTTTACAGGATGCCCTGCAGGCCAGCACTGTTTGCTTGCACTATGTTGTGTTGTACTAGAGTAAGTACTTGCTGAAAAAAAAAACGAGAAAATATATGCAGTTCACTACAAATACAGAAATCGTGGTTGAAATATTTATGACTTACGATACGTGTTTCCATTATTTTATTCTTGTTATTTTATCATTGGTGCCTATCAAATCTTAATTAATTGGAGCCTTAACGACCAGGGGCCTAAAAGATGACTTGGAGAGTCGAGTTTCTCCAAGATATCAGTGAGACATTAGTACGATATTGCGTCACCTCTTGCTGATGTGTTAAAAAAAATCCTATGCCTTTAATGTGTTTAAACAGGGTATAACATCCAGCTGTAGAGAATGCTTAACCACTGATTGAGTCATCATGTGACAAAATTCCTCGTTACAGGAACTCTTTCTTATTTTCTTTATAACCAAAACGCTACTGCTTCAATACATGTTGGACTAACTGATGATCTGCCTCCTTCCCTTAAGAAAACAGTCAACAAATCTTATGCAAATTATTTGTATGCTAATTTTAGTTTTCTTTTGAAACTTTCCTAGCAATCTAACAAGGCCTTATCTAGGAATTTGCATAACTCGTTTGATGACTCAATGTAGCTGTTGCTTGACTTACCAAGAAACTGTCTTCATCTGATATCGTACTTTAGAACAATCATAGTACCTTGGTAGACAGCAGCCACCCAGGGAGGTACTACCGTCCTAACAAGCGAGTGTAAAACGGAAGTCTGTATTTATTCATATGATGGTAGGATTGCTGGTGTCTTTTTTCTGTCTTATAAACATGCAAGATTTTAGATATGTCTTTCTACTTTTACTTACACTTAGGTCACACTACACATACATGTACACGTTTATGTATAATTCATCTGAGTGTTCTTTGATTTTATCAATGTATACACATTGATTTACGTAAAGCTTTTGATACAGTCGACCATGAACTGCTGTACACTAAATTAACAGACTATGGTATAAGAGGCCACTCCCTCAACTACCTATAGTCATATCTTAGCAACAGAAGCCAATATGTGTACACAAATGGTGCAAACTCTTCCATACAACCAATCACGGTCGGAGTCCCACAGGGAAGCGTCCTTGGACCACTCCTCTTTCTCATCTACATCAACGACCTACCGAATGCATCACAGCTTCTCAGACCCATATTATTTGCAGATGACACTGCATACGTCTTCTCTCACCCAAACAAAGTCATACTAGCAAACACAGTCAATGCCGAATTACAGAAAATATCTGCCTGGATGATGACTAATAAACTTACACTGAATACTGACAAAACCTACTTCATTCAGTTTGGAAACAAAATTGCAAATGTTCCACTTAATGCTAAACGGATCACCAGTCACAAGACTCACAGAGGGAAAATTCCTAGGAATCCAACTTGACAGTCGCCTCATGTTCCAGACACACATACAACAGATAACCAAGAAAATCTCTAAGACTGGAGGCATACTATCAAAGATACAGTTCTATGTTCCACAATCAGCTCTCCTTGCACTGTATCATTCACTCATCTACCCTTATCTCACATATGGAATTTGTGCACGAGGATCAACAACATTAAATCACCTAAGACCACTAATAACCCAGCAAAAGGCAGCAGTAAGAATGATAACAAATTCCCACTCCCGACAGCATACTCTACCAATATTCAAAAGTCTAAATCTGCTCACCATTAAGAACATCCATACTTATTCATGTGCCTACTACATACATAGAACAATATACACAAACAGAACACACAACCATAACACAAAACACAGATCTCTTTTTGATGTACCCCGTGTCCATATCACACTGTGTAAAAGCTCTGTGCACATAAAGGGCCCCAAAATTTGGAATTTATTACCAGAAAATACCAAAGTAACTCGGTCTGAAAATCAATTTAAGATTCTTCTCAAAAGCCACCTAATCGCCCTAGACTAAATACTCAATACTCAGTATCTAACACTATCAATAAATCTACAAATTACCTAAATCTTAAACCTTCACGACTAGACAACCAAGCTCATATATTGACAAATTACCACACAGAAGTATACATACCTACCAAAACCATACTGTAAACTACTTTATGAAAATGTTTCATAAAAAGCATTTTCGAATGCATGAATATATCATTTTGTTTGTGTAAATTAGATTCACTTATTATTAATAGAACTACTGTACAGCTATGATAATTTCTATAGTGATAAGCAGTCAGTAAGACATTGAATTAAATCAGCTCATGATGCCAAGGCATAATAGAGGCTCTCTTTGTAATGCAACCCATCATTGTAAAAATATAATCTCAATGTACTACTTGCAAAGAAATAAATGGATCTGAATCTGAATTTGAATCTGAAACTGAATCTGAATAAGAAACAGATGATTGTGGATGTTATGAATGAAAAGAAGATGGATGTCCTGGTTTTAAGTGAAACAAAACAGAAGGGGGTAGGATAGATTCAGTGGGGAGAAATAAATGGGATTAGGTAAGGGGTTTCTAATAGAGTTAGAGCTAAGGAAGGAGTAGCAATAATGCTGAAGGATAAGTTATGGCAGGAGAAGAGAGAATACAAATGTATAAATTCAAGGATTATGTAGAGTAAAATAAGGGTTGGATGTGAAAAGTGGGTTATAGTAAGTGGTTATACACCTAGGGAAAAGAGAAGTGTGGAAGAAAGAGAGAGAGATTTTGGGAAATGTTGAGTGAGTGCTTGCGGAGTTTTGAACCAACTGAGAGAGTACTTGTGGATGGGGATCTTAATGCTAAAGTGGCTAAAAATGTTGTGGAGGGAGTAGTAAGTAAATTTGGGGTGCCAGGGGTAAATGAAAATGGGGAGCCTTTAATTGAACTATGTGTAGAAAGAGGTTTGGTAATAAGTAATACATATTTTATGAAAAAAGAGGATAAATAAGTATACAAGGTATGATATAGCACGTAATGAAAGCAGTTTGTTAGGTTATGTATTGGTGGATAAAAGGTTGATGGGTAGGCTTCAGGATGTACATGTTTATAGAGGAGCAACGAATATATCGGATCATTAATTAGTTGTGGCTACAGTTAGAGTAAAAGATAGATGGGACAAAAGGAATATAGCAACAGCAAGTAAGAGAGAGGTGAAAGTGTATAAACTAAGGGAGAAGAAAGTTAGGGTGAGATACAAGCAACTATTGGCAGAAAGCTGGACTAGTGCAAATATGGGTAGTGGAGGGGGAGGTGTTGAAAAAGGTTGGGATAGTTTTAAAAATGCAGTATTAGAATATGGGGCAGAAGCTTTTGGTTATAGGAGGGTGGGTGCAGGAGGAAAGAGGAGTGATTCGTGGAATGATGAAGTAAAGGGTATGATAAAAGAGAAAAAGGTAGCTTATGAGAGGTTTTTACAATGTAGAGGTTATATATATATATATATATATATATATATATATATATATATATATATATATATATATATATATATATATATATATATATATATATATATATATATATATTGTTACGTGTGTATCACCGATTATAAGGCGAAAATCTCATCCAGCTCCTCAGAGCTGGGGCGTGTGCCCAAAATGCAGCATGCATTACCCCTTTGAACAGCCGCACTGAGCCGCTGGAACAGAAAACTAGCTGCCCTGGGATCCCTAGTTACCCTGATGAGTCTTTTTCCCAGCTCCTTAAGGAAATTAGATGCACTCTTTCCCCATGAGCCAAGGGTCTCTGAGCCTATGGGAACAAACATATAATGATGGGCAAGTTCTCCATATTTTCTAGACTTTTGGGACTCCCTAAAGCTGGCAGCTGCCCCTCCTTCCTCCCTGGTGTATTGGAGATAGGTATCAGCCAAGGTAGATGCACATGTATAGTCCCACACCACCTGCTTCCCATCTGTCCAGGCTTGAAGGGTGATACCATCTGGACGCTTCTGGCTGCTATCAGATCTGCATAGTTGGGGTGGCTCCCTTACTGCTGGGCATCCAGCTGTTGTGAGGCTCCTCTTGATAATGTTATTAACCTCCTCATGTCTTGCAATCTTTCCCTCGGATTTTCGGCACACAAGACCATGGTACCCGAATCGGTCTGCTGCTTCACTGCCACAAATACACCTGTGTTCGGCGAGAATAGGGGCGGCAAGTCGAAGGGCAACACCGATGCGGATGGTCTGTGGGTCGAGGCGTGTGCCAAGGCTGGAGTTGGGAACACCCAACAGAAAGTCCCCAACATGAGGGGCTCTCACTGCCAGCAGGTGGGCTCTATCCTTCCCTGACACACTCTGAAGCATTGTTGAGGCTATATTTTCCACTATATATGTATATAAATATATACATATGTATATATATACATATATATATGTATATATACATATATATATATATATATATATATATATATGTCGTGCCGAATAGGCAGAACTTGCGATCTTGGCTTAAATAGCAACGCTCATCTTGCCTTATAAGACGAGTGAAAATTTGTGTATGCAATAATTTCGCCAAAATCATTCTGAACCTAACGAAAAAAATATATTTCACTGTGTTTGTTTAGTATTAAATTATTGTAAACAAATCTAAAATATATTTGGTTGGGTTAGGCTAAAATAAATTGTTCTTGTTATAATAAGGTTAGGTAAGTTTTCTAAGATTCTTTTGGTGCAAAATTAAAATTTTTTACATTAACATTAATGAAAAAAAATATATCTTTAAAAATATAAGAGAAAATTTCAGAAAGGACTTAATTTTAAATGAGTTCTTGCTAATTGACCAGTTTTACATATTCGGCACGACATATATATATATATATACATATATATATATTATATGGACAGGAGTACATTATGTTAATTGGTTTACAGCCTGTCTACTATACGAGGGTCGTTAAAATTGCATATCATCAGTTAACCACCAGTCAAGAATACTTCAGTCACTTAAAGAGAGGAATACACCTCTCAGGTATGTAGTCTTGGGTGAAGTTTTCTCACGCACGACTATATACATCGAGTGTCGTGTATCTCTCTAGGGCAACAGAAAAAGAAAAGAGAAAGGGAAAGAAAGGAATTAATGTATATCAACAGGTGACAGACTTCGTGAATTAGGTACATGGATCACAGAGTGTTGACATACATAATTATTATTATTATTATTATTATTATTATTATTATTATTATTATTATTATTATTATTATTATTATTATTATTATTATTATTATTATTATTAATGGAAAGCACTAAAACCGTACACAGCGCCTGGGGAATAGGAGACAATTAGGATTGATCCGAGGAATGAGAAGGTAGCTTTAATTCCTCGGATCAAGAGCCCTATACCAGCATCAGGGGCTTTCTCCATATACATAATGCACTTTCTCTCGCAACTCTGTTCTTTGATTTCATCACGCTGTAAACGTCTTCAGCAAACAACTGTACTTAATATTAGATTAGCTCAAGGTAAATTAACTCATAACTATGTTTAAGTTAACGAGCGGCTTACGTCTGGCAGCGCAGAACATTTAATAGTTCCTTAGAGAGTCAGTATCCACACGCTCAATGTATCTATCACAGTGGTACAGTTGATGATAGATCACTAGCCACTGATGATGCTGTCTCACTCCACAGGTGATTCTGTATCTCAGGCCATAGGTAATTGTGTATCTCAGGCCACAGGTGATGCTGTATCCCAGGCCACAGGCAATGGTGTATCCCAGGCCACAGGCAATGATGTATCCCAGGCTACAGGTGATGATGTATCCCAGGTCAGAGGTGATACTGTATCCCAGGCCACAGGTGCTGTATCGCAGGCCCCAAGTGCGGTATCGCAGGCCACAGGTGCTGTATCGCAGGCCACAGGTGCTGTATCGCAGGCCCCAAGTGCGGTATCGCAGGCCACAGGCGAGGCTCAGTAGATGCTTGGAGGGCTGATCCAATACCTATTAATTTCAACCAACATATGAAGTGTCACTTTTTTAAGGATGGAGAAAAAACTGTGATACGATTAGCTGAGCCGCAAGTTTGTTTATGTTTGGGACAGCAGGGAGTGGAAGCCTTGTGGAAGGAACGGGGAGGGGATTGTGGGGGAAGGTGGAGAGTTGGGGAAGACGAGGGATGATTGGTCGGTTAATGGAACTTAAAGCCTATCGACAACACGAGGATCATTAAGGCTGCATGTCACCTGTTCGTCACCAAATGAAAATGCTTTGATCCTAAATATGGGAGTATAGGGATTAACCTCTAAGTGTATTCAAAATTATATATATATATATAATATATTTATATATATATATATAAATATATATATATATATATATATATAATATATATAATATATATATAATATATATATGCATATATGTTTACTGTGATCTTATTGCATAATATATATATATATATATATATATAATATATATAATATATATATATAATATATACATAAATATATATATATATATATATATAAACATATATATATATATATATATATATATATATATATATATATATATATATATATATATTTTTTTTTTTTTTTTTTTCAACAAGTCGGCCGTCTCCCACCGAGGCAGGGTGACCCAAAAAAAAAGAAAGAAAATCCCCAAAAAGAAAATACTTTCATCATCATTCAACACTTTCGCCACACTCACACATTATCACTGCTTTTGCAGAGGTGCTCAGAATACAACAGTTTAGAAGCATATACGTATAGAGATACACAACATATCCCTCCAAACTGCCAATATCCCAAACCCCTCCTTTAAAGTGCAGGCATTGTACTTCCCATTTCCAGGACTCAAGTCCGACTATATGAAAATAACCGGTTTCCCTGAATCCCTTCATTAAATATTACCCTGCTCACACTCCAACAGATCGTCAGGTCCCAAGTATCATTCGTCTCCATTCACTCCTATCTAACACGCTCATGCACGCTTGCTGGAAGTCCAAGCCCCTCACCCACAAAACCTCCTTTACCCCCTCTTTCCAACCCTTTCGAGGACGACCCCTACCCCTCTTTCCTTCCCCTATAGATTTATATGCTTTCCATGTCATTCTACTTTGATCCATTCTCTCTAAATGACCAAACCACCTCAACAACCCCTCTTCTGCCCTCTGACTAATGCTTTTATTAACTCCACACCTTCTCCTAATTTCCACACTCCGAATTTTCTGCATAATATTTACACCACACATTGCCCTTAGACAGGACATCTCCACTGCCTCCAACCGTCTCCTCGCTGCTGCATTTACCACCCAAGCTTCACATCCATATAAGAGTGTTGGTACTGCTACACTTTCATACATTCCCTTCTTTGCCTCCATAGATAACGTTTTTTGACTCCACATATACCTCAACGCACCACTCACCTTTTTTCCCTCATCAATTCTATGATTAACCTCATCCTTCATAAATCCATCCGCCGACACGTCAACTCCCAAGTATCTGAAAACATTCACTTCTTCCATACTCCTCCTCCCCAATTTGATATCCAATTTTTCTTTATCTAAATCATTTGATACCCTCATCACCTTACTCTTTTCTATGTTGATTTTCAACTTTCTACCTTTACACACATTCTCAAACTCATCCACTAACCTTTGTAATTTTTCTTTAGAATCTCCCATAAGCACAGTATCATCAGCAAAAAGTAACTGTGTCAATTCCCATTTTGAATTTGATTCCCCATAATTTAATCCCACCCCTCTCCCGAACACCCTAGCATTTACTTCTTTTACAACCCCATCTATAAATATATTAAACAACCATGGTGACATTACACATCCCTGTCTAAGACCTACTTTTACCGGGAAGTATTCTCCCTCTCTTCTACACACCCTAACCTGAGCCTCACTATCCTCATAAAAGCTCTTTACACCATTTAGTAACTTACCACCTATTCCATATACTTGCAACATCTGCCACATTGCTCCTCTATCCACTCTATCATATGCCTTTTCTAAATCCATAAATGCAATAAAAACTTCCCTACCTTTATCTAAATACTGTTCACATATATGTTTCAATGTAAACACTTGATCTACACATCCCCTACCCACTCTGAAGCCTCCTTGCTCGTCCGCAATTCTACATTCTGTCTTACCTCTAATTCTTTCAATTATAACCCTACCGTATACTTTTCCTGGTATACTCAGTAAACTTATTCCTCTATAATTTTTACAATCTCTTTTGTCCCCTTTCCCTTTATATAAAGGGACTATACATGCTCTCCGCCAATCCCTAGGTACCTTCCCCTCTTTCATACATTTATTAAACAAAAGTACCAACCACTCCAACACTATATCCCCCCTGCTTTTAACATTTCTGTCATGATCCCATCAGTTCCAGCTGCTTTACCCCCTTTCATTCTACGTAATGCCTCACGTACCTCCACCACACTTACATTCTGCTCTTCTTCACTCCTAAAAGATGGTATACCTCCCTGGCCAGTGCATGAAATTACCACCTCCCTTTCTTCCTTAACATTTAAAAGTTCCTCAAAATATTCTCGCCATCTACCTAATACCTCCCTCTCCCCATCTACTAACTCCCCTACTCTGTTTTTAACTGACAAATCCATACTTTCCATAGGCTTTCTTAACTTGTTTAACTCACTCCAAAATTTTTTCTTATTTTCATTAAAATTTCTTGACAGTGCCTCTCCCACTCTTTCATCTGCTCTCCTTTTGCACTCTCTCACCACTCTCTTCACCTTTCTTTTACTCTCCATATACTCTGCTCTTCTTATAACACTTCTGCTTTGTAAAAACCTCTCGTAAGCTACCTTTTTCTCTTTTATCACACCCTTTACTTCATCATTCCACCAATCACTCCTCTTTCCTCCTGCCCCCACCCTCCTATAACCACAAACTTCTGCCCCACATTCTAATACTGCATTTTTAAAACTATTCCAACCCTCTTCAACCCCCCCACTACTCATCTTTGCACTAGCCCACCTTTCTGCCAATAGTCGCTTATATCTCGCCCGAACTTCCTCCTCCCTTAGTTTATACACTTTCACCTCACTCTTACTTGTTGTTGCCACCTTCCTCTTTTCCCATCTACCTCTTACTCTAACTGTAGCTACAACTAAATAATGATCCGATATATCAGTTGCCCCTCTATAAACATGTACATCCTGGAGCCTACCCATCAACCTTTTATCCACCAATACATAATCTAACAAACTACTTTCATTACGTGCTACATCATACCTTGTATATTTATTTATCCTCTTTTTCATAAAATATGTATTACTTATTACCAAATTTCTTTCTACACATAGCTCAATTAAAGGCTCCCTATTTACATTTACCCCTGGCACCCCAAAATTACCTACTACTCCCTCCATAACATTTTTACCCACTTTAGCATTGAAATCCCCAACCACCATTACTCTCACACTTGATTCAAAACTCCCCACGCATTCACTCAACATTTCCCAGAATCTCTCTCTCTCCTCTACACTTCTCTCTTCTCCAGGTGCATACACGCTTACTATAACCCACTTTTCACATCCAATCTTTATTTTACTCCACATAATCCTTGAATTTATACATTTGTAGTCCCTCTTTTCCTGCCATAGCTTATCCTTCAACATTATTGCTACTCCTTCTTTAGCTCTAACTCTATTTGAAACCCCTGACCTAATCCCATTTATTCCTCTCCATTGAAACTCTCCCACCCCCTTCAGCTTTGTTTCACTTAAAGCCAGGACATCCAGTTTCTTCTCATTCATAACATCCACAATCATCTCTTTCTTATCATTTGCACAACATCCACGCACATTCAGACTTCCCACTTTGACAATTTTCTTCTTCTTATTCTTTTTAGTAATCTTTACAGGAAAAGGGGTTACTAGCCCATTGTTCCCGGCATTTTAGTTGACTTTTACAACACGCATGGCTTACGGAGGAAAGATTCTTATTCCACTTCCCCATGGATATAAAAGGAAAAGTAATAAGACCAAGAACTATTAAGATAAAATCAAAGAAAACTCAGATGAGTGTGTATAAATAAACGTGTACATGTATGTGTAGTGTGACCTAATTGTAAGTAGAAGTAGCAAGACGTACCTGTAATCTTGCATATTTATGAGACAGACAAAAGACACCAGCAATCCTACCATCATGTAAAACAATTACAGGCTTTCGTTTTACACTCACATGGCAGGACGGTAGTACCTCCCTGGGTGGTTGCTGTCTACCAACCTACTACATATATATATATATATATATATATATATATATATATATATATATATGTGTGTGTGTGTGTGTGTGTGTGTGTGTGTGTGTGTGTGTGTGTGTGTGTTTGTGTGTTGTGTGTGTGTGTGTGTGTGTGTGTGTGTGTGTGTGTGTGTGTGTGTGTGTGTGTGTGTGTGTGTGTGTGTGTTAATACAAATCAACCACTGTGATCTTACTGAATATACGTATAAGTGAACAGTATTTAGATAAGGCTAAAGAGGTCTTTGTGGCATTTATGGATTTGGAAAAGGCGTATGACAGGGTGGATAGGGGGGCAATGTGGCAGATGTTGCAAGTGTATGGTGTAGGAGGTAGGTTACTGAAAGCAGTGAAGAGTTTTTACGAGGATAGTGAGGCTCAAGTTAGAGTATGTAGGAAAGAGGGAAATTATTTCCCAGTAAAAGTAGGCCTTAGACAAGGATGTGTGATGTCACCGTGGTTGTTTAATATATTTATAGATGGGGTTGTAAGAGAAGTAAATGCGAGGGTCTTGACAAGAGGCGTGGAGTTAAAAGATAAAGAATCACACACAAAGTGGGAGTTGTCACAGCTGCTCTTTGCTGATGACACTGTGCTCTTGGGAGATTCTGAAGAGAAGTTGCAGAGATTGGTGGATGAATTTGGTAGGGTGTGCAAAAGAAGAAAATTAAAGGTGAATACAGGAAAGAGTAAGGTTATGAGGATAACAAAAAGATTAGGTGATGAAAGATTGAATATCAGATTGGAGGGAGAGAGTATGGAGGAGGTGAATGTATTCAGATATTTGGGAGTGGACGTGTCAGCGGATGGGTCTATGAAAGATGAGGTGAATCATAGAATTGATGAGGGAAAAAGAGTGAGTGGTGCACTTAGGAGTCTGTGGAGACAAAGAACTTTGTCCTTGGAGGCAAAGAGGGGAATGTATGAGAGTATAGTTTTACCAACGCTCTTATATGGGTGTGAAGCATGGGTGATGAATGTTGCAGCGAGGAGAAGGCTGGAGGCAGTGGAGATGTCATGTCTGAGGGCAATGTGTGGTGTGAATATAATGCAGAGAATTCGTAGTTTGGAAGTTAGGAGGAGGTGCGGGATTACCAAAACTGTTGTCCAGAGGGCTGAGGAAGGGTTGTTGAGGTGGTTCGGACATGTAGAGAGAATGGAGCGAAACAGAATGACTTCAAGAGTGTATCAGTCTGTAGTGGAAGGAAGGCAGGGTAGGGGTCGGCCTAGGAAAGGTTGGAGAGAGGGGGTAAAGGAGGTTTTGTGTGCGAGGGGCTTGGACTTCCAGCAGGTATGCATGAGCGTGTTTGATAGGAGTGAATGGAGACAAATGGTTTTTAATACTTGACGTGCTGTTGGAGTGTGAGCAAAGTAACATTTATGAAGGGGTTCAGGGAAACCGGCAGGCCGGACTTGAGTCCTGGAGATGGGAAGTACAGTGCCTGCACTCTGAAGGAGGGGTGTTAATGTTGCAGTTTAAAAACTGTATTGTAAAGCACCCTTCTGGCAAGACAGTGATGGAGTGAATGATGGTGAAAGTTTTTCTTTTTCGGGCCACCCTGCCTTGGTGGGAATCGGCCAGTGTGATAATAATAATAATAATAATAATATATATATATATATATATATATATATATATATATATATATATATATATATATATATATATATATATATATATATATATATGTATGTATGTATGAAAGTACCTACTCACCAGGTGCCTGTCAATCTCAAAACTTACCTACTTTCTGAGATGCTCCCCAGCCTTCAGCAGTCCAAAACTCAAGGAATATGACTTTCTTCTTAAGGCCACGCTAGAGAGTGTATTGAATCTTTCCCTCGAAGATGGACAATGGTTGTAAACCTCACTTCCAGTCAGGCTTGGGGGGGGCTGAGAGTACGCAAATCCTCTCGGATTGCCCTACCAGCTTTCCTATCCTCTTCCATAGCATCAAACGAGTTAATAAGACAAATTCTTCCTGATAACCTCAGTGACTCAGCAGGAATACAGGACCCTAACTATGCCAGTGCCATCACTGAATGGGAGACTCTTCCTGCTCCAGCACCAAACCCTAGTGCAGCACTGGCTTACAGTCAAGCTGGGATGGCCCCATCGCTGAAAATGTGCTTGCCAACATGCTCAGGGCTGTAACATCAGACAAGGAGACTGCCCGTTTCTAAGCTGTGAGCGCACATCACTCCGGGGATTTCCTCCAAACAGTTCCCATATCGGCAATGGGAACGCGCCTCGACCCTAAAACCCTCCCTATTGCAGTGGCTCTGCGCCTTGCTGCCCCAATTCACACGGAATATACGTGTATTTGCGGCGAAGTGCAAGCCGACCAATATGGTCTACATGGTCTTAACTGTTCCAAAACCAGGGGCATTCAAGCAAGACACAATGAAGTCAACGACATCATAAATAGAACCCTTGCTACAGTTGGATGCCCAGCCGAGAGGGAGCCCCGATCACTAGCAGCCAACAATACCCACAACCCAGCAAACTGCCCCAATGGGATCACCATCTATCCTTGGAAGATTGGCAAACACTTAGCAAGCGACTATACCTGTGTGTCCACACTGGTTGATACCTATATCCATCACAGTGACGGGCGACAGGGAGGAGCTCCTGACCGCAGGGAGGAGTACAAGATCGGCAAGTACAGGGACATAAGCCCACAGTATCAATTTGTCTCGGTGGCATCAGAGACCTTGAGATCACGGGGAAAACATGCCACACGTTTCCTTAAAGAACTTGGTTCTAGACTCATCGACACCACTAGCGACCCAAGGGCAGCCACTTTCATGTTCCAGCGAATCAGCGTGGTCATCCAGAGGAGAAATGCATGCTGCATACTGGGCTCGCGTCCGGCTTCAGAGGAGCTGGAGGAGATTCATAACCTTTGAGATATTGTACCAATGTATTCATGTTTGTGTTTTCTATCAATGTATTCTGTCTATTAATAAGGTACATATATAATATAAATTATAGGGGGTGGTGGAAGAAGAAAATATTCCGGGAAGAACCTTGAGTTTTCCTTGAGGTACGTTTATTGTCTTCTCTGAGGATGAAGATCCCCAGTAAATTTCTAGAGGTGGTACCTCCCTATATATATATATATAGAGATATATATATATATATATATATATATATATATATATATATATATATGTGTGTGTGTGTGTGTGTGTGTGTGTGTGTGTGTGTGTGTGTGTGTGTGTGTGTGTGTGTGTGTGTGTGTGTGTGTGTGTGTGTGTGTGTGGTGTGTGTGTGATGGAGTGATTGATCTCATCATGGATTATTATAGTCATGAAAAATTAATTTAGGGTACTGGAGACTCCTGATCTGTTTGCTAGATTCAGACCTGATTGAATCGCAAACTGAAGATGCTGTGTGACTCTCTACGTGTTTGTTACTTCCAAATAGCATGCTAGTGCCTTTCTTTTGTGCACGACAGTAATTTTTACATGTAAACTACATTACTTGCACACTGCCGAAAAGAAATAAATTTATTTTTATTATTGTTATTATTATTTTCCTTACAGTGCAAGCCATTTTCAAACACGGAATGTGGTGACCGTAGAGTTTATTGGCAGTTTCATTATACTGTACTGTATTACTGGTATATAATACTGACAGGTAGATTAGCAAGACGTGCAACAAGTTTCGTCTGCTCAGCTTGCTTATTCAGTCGAATATAGAGGTGACTATTATACTGAAATCGGTTGGAGAAACTTTGAGGTTCTCAGTCCGTCAGTCTTGAAAGGAAGTAGCTCACTCCTGGTGTAGTGCACACAGCTCTGTCTCAGCGACTCTACTTCAGAGTCATCAACGCTGTGAACAACTTCCCTGAAGGCTGAAGAACTGAACACCTTTAAATTACTTTTCCAATTTTACTTAGGCTGTAGGGAACGCTTTATAATTTCTTGTACGCTTCTTCAACTGTCTCTCTTACATAAGTCACTTTTTAATCGACTGAAGAAGCCTGCTGCGCAGGCGAAGCGTTTACTAAATAAAAACATCAGTGTTCCACCTGTATTATATTCATTAGTAGTATTACTACTAGTAGTAATAGTAGCATTACTAGTAGTAGTAATATTACTAGTAGTAGTATAATTAGTAGTAGTAGTATTACTAGTAGTGGTATTACTAGTAATAGTACTAGTAATAGTAGTACTAGTAAAGATATTACTAGTAGTAGCAATGGTATTGCTGGTAGAATTATTACTAGTAGTAGTATTGCTAGTAGTAGTATTACTAATAGCAGTAGTAGTAATACTACTAGCGGTAGTAATATTACTAGTATTACTGCTAGTAGTATTACTTGTATTACTATTAGTAGTATTACTAGTAGTACTATTACTAATGATAGTAGTATTACTAGAATAAGTAGCACCAGCTGAGACTTCCGTTTTCACTCCATCACCATGTATCACTCCATGTATCTCTATGTATCACTCCATGTATCACCATGTATCACTCCACGTATCACTATGTATCACTCCATGTATCACCATGTATCACTCCATGTATCACCATGTATCACTCCATGTGTCACTATGTATCACCATGTATCACTCCATGTATCACCATGTATCACTCCATGTATCACCATGTATCACTCCATGTATCACCATGTATCACTCCACGTATCACTATGTATCACTCCATGTATCACCATGTATCACTCCATGTATCACCATGTATCACTCCACGTATCACTATGTATCACTCCATGTATCACCATGTATCACTCCATGTATCACCATGTATCACTCCATGTGTCACTATGTATCACCATGTATCACTCCATGTATCACCATGTATCACTCCATGTATCACCATGTATCACTCCATGTATCACCATGTATCACTCCATGTATCACCATGTATCACTCCATGTATCACCATGTATCACTATGTATCACCATGTATCACTCCATGTATCACCATGTATCACTCCATGTATCACCATGTATCACTCCATGTGTCACTATGTATCACTATGTATCACTCCATGTATCACCATGTATCACTCCATGTATCACCATGTATCACTCCACGTATCACTATGTATCACTCCATGTATCACCATGTATCACTCCATGTATCACCATGTATCACTCCATGTGTCACTATGTATCACCATGTATCACTCCATGTATCACCATGTATCACTCCATGTATCACCATGTATCACTCCATGTATCACCATGTATCACTCCATGTATCACCATGTATCACTCCATGTATCACCATGTATCACTCCATGTATCACCATGTATCACTCCATGTATCACCATGTATCACTCCATGTATCACCATGTATCACTCCATGTATCACCATGTATCACTCCATGTATCACCATGTATCACTCCATGTGTCACTATGTATCACCATGTATCACTCCATGTATCACCATGTATCACTCCATGTATCACCATGTATCACTCCATGTATCACCATGTATCACTCCATGTATCACTCCATGTATCACCATGTATCACTCCATGTATCACCATGTATCACTCCATGTATCACCATGTATCACTCCATGTATCACCATGTATCACTCCATGTATCACCATGTATCACTCCATGTATCACCATGTATCACTCCATGTATCACCATGTATCACTCCATGTATCACCATGTATCACCATGTATCACCATGTATCACTCCATGTATCACCATGTATCACTCCATGTATCACCATGTATCACCATGTATCACCATGTATCACCATGTATCAGCGCTGTGGTTATCTGATGTCCATTAAATTTTGATAAATTTTTTAGGTTAAATAAAGTTTGCATAGAGTTCCACATACGTCCGTCAACCTCAACTTATGAATGGTTGGGTGAGAGAGTTCCGCCTACCATGGTTGTGAGAGAGTCCCGCCTACCATGGGTGTGAGAGAGTCCCGCCTACCATGGGTGTGAGAGAGTCCCGCCTACCATGGTTGTGAGAGAGTCCCGCCTACCATGGGTGTGAGAGAGTCCCGCCTACCATGGTTGTGAGAGAGTCCCGCCTACCATGGGTGTGAGAGAGTCCCGCCTACCATGGGTGTGAGAGAGTCCCGCCTACCATGGGTGTGAGAGAGTCCCGCCTACCATGGGTGTGAGAGAGTCCCGCCTACCATGGGTGTGAGAGAGTTCCGCCTACCATGAGTGTGAGAGAGTCCCGCCTACCATGGGTGTGAGAGAGTCCCGCCTACCATGGGTGTGAGAGAGTCCCGCCTACCATGGGTGTGAGAGAGTCCCGCCTACCATGGGTGTGAGAGAGTCCCGCCTACCATGGTTGTGAGAGAGTCCCGCCTACCATGGGTGTGAGAGAGTCCCGCCTACCATGGTTGTGAGAGAGTCCCGCCTACCATGAGTGTGAGAGAGTCCCGCCTACCATGGGTGTGAGAGAGTCCCGCCTACCATGGGTGTGAGAGAGTCCCGCCTACCATGGGTGTGAAAGAGTCCCGCCTACCATGGGTGTGAGAGAGTCCCGCCTACCATGGGTGTGAGAGAGTCCCGCCTACCATGGTTGTGAGAGAGTCCCGCCTACCATGGGTGTGAGAGAGTCCCGCCTACCATGGGTGTGAGAGAGTCCCGCCTACCATGGTTGTGAGAGAGTCCCGCCTACCATGGGTGTGAGAGAGTCCCGCCTACCATGGGTGTGAGAGAGTCCCGCCTACCATGGGTGTGACAGAGTCCCGCCTACCATGGTTGTGAGAGAGTCCCGCCTACCATAGGTGTGAGAGAGTCCCGCCTACCATGGTTGTGAGAGAGTCCCGCCTACCATGGGTGTGAGAGAGTCCCGCCTACCATGGTTGTGAGAGAGTCCCGCCTACCATGAGTGTGAGAGTCCCGCCTACCATGGGTGTGAGAGAGTCCCGCCTACCATGGGTGTGAGAGAGTCCCGCCTACCATGGGTGTGAAAGAGTCCCGCCTACCATGGGTGTGAGAGAGTCCCGCCTACCATGGGTGTGAGAGAGTCCCGCCTACCATGGTTGTGAGAGAGTCCCGCCTACCATGGGTGTGAGAGAGTCCCGCCTACCATGGGTGTGAGAGAGTCCCGCCTACCATGGTTGTGAGAGAGTCCTGCCTACCATGGGTGTGAGAGAGTCCCGCGTACCATGGGTGTGAGAGAGTCCTTCCTACCATGGGTGTGAGAGAGTCCTGCCTACCATGGGTGTGAGAGAGTCCCGCGTACCATGGGTGTGAGAGAGTCCCGCCTACCATGGGTGTGAGAGAGTCCCGCCTACAATGGGTGTGAGAGAGTCCCGCCTACCATGGGTGTGAGAGAGTCCCGCCTACCATGGGTGTGAGAGAGTCCCGCCTACCATGGGTGTGAGAGAGTCCCGCCTACCATGGGTGTGAGAGAGTCCTGCCTACCATGGGTGTGAGAGAGTCCCGCGTACCATGGGTGTGAGAGAGTCCTTCCTACCATGGGTGTGAGAGAGTCCTGCCTACCATGGGTGTGAGAGAGTCCCGCGTACCATGGGTGTGAGAGAGTCCCGCCTACCATGGGTGTGAGAGAGTCCCGCCTACCATGGGTGTGAGAGAGTCCTGCCTACCATGGGTGTGAGAGAGTCCCGCGTACCATGGGTGTGAGAGAGTCCTTCCTACCATGGGTGTGAGAGAGTCCTGCCTACCATGGGTGTGAGAGAGTCCCGCGTACCATGGGTGTGAGAGAGTCCTTCCTACCATGGGTGTGAGAGAGTCCTGCCTACCATGGGTGTGAGAGAGTCCCGCGTACCATGGGTGTGAGAGAGTCCTTCCTACCATGGGTGTGAGAGAGTCCTTCCTACCATGGGTGTGAGAGAGTCCCGCCTACCATGGGTGTGAGAGAGTCCCGCCTACAATGGGTGTGAGAGAGTCCCGCCTACCATGGGTGTGAGAGAGTCCCGCCTACCATGGGTGTGAGAGAGTCCCGCCTACAATGGGTGTGAGAGAGTCCCGCCTACAATGGGTGTGAGAGAGTCCCGCCTACCATGGGTGTGAGAGAGTCCCGCCTACCATGGGTGTGAGAGAGTCCCGCCTACCATGGACCGCTAGCCGTGGTCTAGTATGTTAATTACTATGGTTCAATGTGAAAGAATTGATGGTAATGTTACCCGGGAAAGCCGTCTCTAACTTGCTTTGTTTACACTCTGACAGTATTTATAACCCTACTGAAGATCAACTGGCTTAAATATTGGCCTCGAGAAACAAAACTGGGAATGTTTGGTACGTAACTTGATCACACTGAGCGAGACATACCGCGGGGGTGACACATGTAGGTATGCCGAATAGCGAAACAAATGCAGCACCTAAGTCATTTAAGTAGATGTTTCGCCCACTGGTTCTTTAAATAAGCCCCCAGGAGTTGAAGAGCTTCCTAATTAAATTTTCTCAGTGTTGCATTTGTGTTTTTACTCCACAGTTAATTGGTGTTGGTAAACCCGGCTGTGTACCGCAGGTTTAGGCAGAGTACATGTGCGTACAGCTGTATTTAAGACGGGCTATGTGTGCGTGTGTGCGCGCTCGCGCTGTGTGTGTGTGTGTGTGAACAAATACACAGCACAGACACTGCTAGACCACCAGCCAAGGTAAGACAATGCTCCAGGCTGTATTCTAAACCTCGACACACGAAGATATACCGAGACCAACACATGTTTTTCACGTCTTCTCCAAAATGATTACCCCAGTGTACAAACCTCTGTCGCTCTGGGATAGGAGTCGGTGGATTATGAATACGTTGCAGCGAATTTATTATATTCAGACAAAACAAAGCTTTTTATATATATATATATATATATATATATATATATATATATATATATATATATATATATATATATATATATATATATATATATATATATATATATATATATATCGTGTCAAATAGGTAAAACTGATCAGTTCGCAAGAACTCATTCAAAATTAAGTCATGATTTTGTATCAAAAGAAACTCAGGAAACTTACCTAATCTTATTATAACAAGCGCAATTTAAAATTAGCCTATTCCAAATAAATATATTTTATATAAGTTTACAATAATTTAATAATAAACAAGCACAATGAAATATATTTTTAACTTAGGTTCAGAATGATTTTTGCGAAATTATTGCATACACAAATTTTCACTTGTCCTATTCGGCAAGAAATGCGTTGCTATTTTAGCCAAAATCGCAAGTTTTACTTATTCGGTACGACATATGAATATATATATGTTTAGAATTCACAGAACAAGCGAAATATTCACAAACACTAATCTCTGGTCGAAGGAGACTCGAACTAACGAACCTTGGGACAAGGTACGCAGTGCTTTGACCACCGTACCACACTGGACAATACCTTTGCATCCAGCCAACGCTAGACGTTTTGATCCAAGCCAGCCAGCGTTCAGGCAGGTGGCGCCAGCTATTTCATCTCATCCCCTGCATGCATCGACCGACGAGATATTTTTACAATGTTCAGAATTCGCAGAACAAGCGATGACATAAGATGACATAGCTGACGCCACCTGCCTGAATGCTGGCTGCCTTGGATCAAAACGTCTAACGTTGGCTGAATACAAAGGTATTGTCCAGTGTGGTACGGTGGTCAGAGCACTGCGTACCTTATCCCAAGGTTAGTAGATTCTAGTTTCCTTCGACCAGAGATTAGTGTTTGTGAATATATATGTATATATATATATATATATATATATATATATATATATATATATATATATATATATATATATATATATATATATATATATATATATATTTATATATATATATATATATATATATATATATATATATATATATATATATATATATATATATATATATATATATATATATATATATATATATATATATATATATATATATATATATATATATATATATATATATATATATATATATATATATATATATATGTATGTATATATATATATATATATATATATATATATATATATATATATATATATATATATATATATGTATATATATATGTATATATATATATATATATATATATATATATATATATATATATATATATATATATATACAGAGGTAGCTGTAAACGCCCTTTTAACTTGTTGGGGGTTCGAACCCTCGGCCTGTCGAGAAAATTCATTAAAGGAGCTCTCGAAAGAAAACTATGAATTTAAAATAGTGAAAGAAAAGGGTAACAAGGGAAAGTACAAAGAAACAGAGAATAAAATAAGAGGAAGAAGCAAAGCGGAAAGTTATATAGAGAAGAATATATAGGGGAGACTTCTTAAAGGAAGGGAAACAGGGAATGATATATGGGAAGGAAGGAGTGGAAGGATATAAAGGGGAAGGATATAAAGGGGAACGAATAAATCGAATGTTATAAGGGGAAGAGTATAAAAGAATGAGTATAAAGGGAAGGCATAAAGGGAAGGGCATAAAGGGAATTGGGTATAAAGGGAAGGGGGTATAAAGGGAAGGGTAAAAAGAGAAGGGGGTATAAAGGGAAGGGTATAAAGGGAAGGGGTATAAAGGGAAGAGTATAAAGGGAAGGGGATATAAAGGGAAGGGGGTATAAAGGGAAGGGGTAAAGGGAAGGGAACACCTGAGCTCGTCACTGCCACGCGCATTAGTAACACTATCCCGGCCGTAACTGATCCCTCCAGCCATTAGCAGCCCTGCTACCCCGACACACACGTACACGCAACGCACGCACACGTACCGCACGCACACCCACACGCACCAGACGTACACACTGAATACACGCGAACCATACACACACGCGCACGGAGCGCACACACGCGCACACGCAACGCACAGAGTCACTGGGGAACATGAAAACCAAGGAAAAATCTAACAATGAGAGTCAAGAAGCATTAGAAGATGGTGTTGAAACACATTGTCACGAGCACAGTGCCACTAACACGAGCACAGTGCCACTAACACGAGCACAGTGCCACTAACACGAGCACAGTGCCACTAACACTAGCACAGTGCCACTAACACTAGCACAGTGCCACTAACACGAGCACAGTGCCACTAGCACTAGCACAGTGCCACTAACACGAGCACAGTGCCACTAACACGAGCACAGTGCCACTAACACGAACACAGTGCCACTAACACTAGCACAGTGCCACTAACACAAGCACAGTGCCACTAACACTAGCACAGTGCCACTAACACGAGCACAGTGCCACTAACACGAGCACAGTGCCACTAACACTAGCACAGTGCCACTAACACTAGCACAGTGCCACTAACAATAGCACAGTGCCACTAGCACTAGCACAGTGCCACTAACACTAGCACAGTGCCACTAACACGAGCACAGTGCCACTAACACGAGCACAGTGCCACTAACACTATCACAGTGCCACTAACACTAGCACAGTGCCACTAACACTAGCACAGTGCCATTAACACTAGCACAGTGCCACTAAGACTGGCACAGTGCCATTAATATTATCCTAATACTATCAAAGTGCCACTAACACTAGCAAATTGCCACTAACACTACTACAGTGCCACTGACAGGAGCATAGTGCCACTAACACACACAGTACCACTAACAGACACAGTGCCACTAACACGAGCACAGTGCCACTAGCACTAGCACAGTGCCACTAACACGAGCACAGTGCCACTAACACGAGCACAGTGCCACTAACACACACAGTGCCACTAACACACACAGTGCCACTAAACACACTGTGTCACTAACATACACAATACCACTAACACACACAGTGCCACTAACAAACACAGTGTCGCTAACACATACAGTGCCGCTATGGCACTGTATGCACAGAGTGGCAGTGATATACAACCTCACTCACAGAGTAGCAGTGATATACAACCTCACTCACAGAGTAGCAGTGATATACAACCTCACTCACAGAGTAGCAGTGATATACAACCTCACTCACAGAGTACCTGGAGTTTACCTGGAGAGAGTTCCGGGGGTCAACGCCCCCGCGGCCCGGTCTGTGACCAGGTCTCCTGGAGAAGCAGGGATATACAACCTCTCTCACTGAGTAGCAGTGATATACAACCCCACTAATGGAGTATCAGTGATATACAACCTCCAATGCCCCGCAGTCATTTACAACCACCCAGTGAGTAGCAGTGATGTGCACTCTAACCCCCTTCTTCCTTCTTTCCTTCCTTACGGAAAGGTGAGTTATAGGACTTACATGAAGACTCGGAAACGTGGAGATGAAAGCCGGAGGAAGGAGCAGCAGGAAGCAGAAACAGAAAGCAGAAGCAGAAAAAAGAAGCAGCAACAGGAAGCAGAAGCAGGAAGCAGCAACAGGAAGCATAAGCAGGAAGCAGTAAGAAGAAACTTTGGCAGGGAACAGACGAAAGAAGCTTCATGTATAACAGGTGGAGACGAGCCTGCGAGACTTGACTTAACATTCACTCTGAATGAAGCAGAATTTGACGAAGCTTACTGTGAAAAACTCCCAAGGAATAAATAGCCACACAGTGCTCAGCCTTTATTATATATTATATATTCATGGGTAAGCGAAATTAAGTTATTCAGCGTCTTTTCAATGGGAGGTAATCAGGTCTGCTCCAGTTTCTTTGATCAAGAGCCCTTTACAAAATTCAAGAAATCCACCCTTAAAGGACTGGCGGCACGCTTCGTTTTACAGAAATTTCGACGTTGTGGTGTGTGTGTGTGTGTGTGTGTGTGTGTGTGTGTGTGCACTTACCTAATTGTGGTTGCAGGGGTCGAGACTCAGCTCCTGGCCACGCCTCCTCACCGGTCGCTACTAGGTCCACTCTCTCCTTGCTCCATGAGCTTTATCATACATCTTCTGAAAGATATGTACGGATCCTGCTTCTACTACATTACCCTCCAGACTGTTCCACTTCCTAACAACTCTATGCCTGAAGAAATACTTCCTAACATCCCCGTGACTCATCTGTGTCTTCAACTTCCAATTGTGACCCCTTTTTGTTGTGTCCCATCTCTGAATCATCCTGTCCCTATCCACCTTGTCAATTCCTCTCAGCATTTTATAAATCGTTATCACGTCCCTCTATGCCCCATGTCCTCCAGTGTCGTCAGGTCGATTTCCGTTTACCTCTTCTCTTATCTCAGGGACTAGTTTTGTTCCAAACCTTTGCACTTTAATTTCTTAACGTGCTTGACAAGGTGATGGTTCGAACCTGGCACTGCATATCCCAATATGGGTCTGATGTACATGGTGTACAGAGTCTTGAACGATTCCTTACTGAAGTAAGGTTTGCCAGGTGCCCATATGCTGCAGTTATTTGGTTGATGTGCGCCTCAAGAGATGGGCACTGTATTATATTTACCCCAAGATCCTTTTCCTTGAGTGACGTTTACAGTTTTTGGCCCCACTAGCCTGTACTCTGTCTGCGGTCTTCTTTGCTCTTCCCCAATCTTCCTGAACTTGCACTTGGTGGGGTTGAACTCCAGAAGCCAGTTGCTGGACCAGTCTTGCAGGCTGTACAGATCCCTTTGTAGTCTTGTCTGATCCTCATCCGATTGAATTTTCCTCATTAGCTTCACATCGCCTGCAAACAGGGACACTTCTGAATCTACCCCTTCCGTCATGTCAGTCACATGTACCAGAAACAGCACCTGTCCTAGGACTGAACCCTGTGGAATCGCGTTCGTCACAAACGCCAATCTGACACTTCGTCAAGTACCATGATTCGTTGGTGCCTTCCTGTCATGCATTATCTGATCCACTGCAGCGCCTTTCCTGTTATAACACCCTGATCCTCTAGCTATTGCACTAATCTCTTGAGTGGGACTGTGTCGAAAGTCTTAGAGTTCAAATAAATACAATCTACCCACACCTCTCTCTTGTCTTATTTTGTCACCAGGCGTTTGTATGTCACTTGTTCACTACCACTCTAGCATATTTTAATCCCTCTAATAGGGATTTAAGCAAACTCTTAGTGTATATACCGTGAGAAATACACGAATCTCAGAGTATATCTTCTGTATTTTAGCTTAATGAGCTGTTATTCATGTTCTTTCATTTCTAATTTAGTAGTTAGTAGGTTAACAGATTTTAAAGCCATTTCAGTACACGATGATCATTAAGGCTGTACTGTATGTCACCTCTTCAACACCAATCAAAAATAATCCCAAATTTGAGCGTATAGGGATCAAATTAATCTCTATGTGTATATATACTGACATATGTACCACTGTACTTGTTCAAGCGATGTTCCTCTCAGTGCACAAACATCAAGAGAGAATACGTACAAACTGATGAGAGATGTTATTGTTTTTTCATCAGGTAGCAGCACACGAGTTTCCTGACTCGGATATTATTATTATCATCATCATTATTGTTATTATTATTATTATTATTATTATTATTATTATTATTATTATTATTATTATTATTATTATTATTATTATTATTATTATCGTTATTATTATTATTATTATAAAAGCATTCCGTTTGAGCTAAACCTTCACGGATCACACAATGCCTGTGTATAATGTGATTTAATCAGATGTGATCCCAAATAGGTACATATCGGCCGGACATAAAAAATATATACAACGTGAGCAGATCTTAGCAGTTCTGCGTGACTGATAATTTACAGTCATGCAAAAATATCCAGATTTAATCACGTGAAGGAGGCTGCTCTTCTATGTAGATCATGTGATGACCCACTGTAGATGCTTCAACTGCGAGGATATTTGCACTTCATATCTATCTTCTTGAGCACTCTGGATACACACGCCCGTGTTGAAATGATTTCTTGTTATAATATTCGCTAGGATGCTTTCCTAGCACAGGTCTTAATCAGATGAGCTGTCAATGATGAATTTTTTTTGTTCTTATTATAATGTTCGTCCTGACATGGGTCTTAAACTTTTTATGACCAGATTTTTATTAATATGTGAACTGAGATATAGCTAGGTTAGGTAAGATTTGTCAGGAAACAGGAAAAATATTTCCTGACGAGAGTCTTAGTCATTTGATGACCAGCCACCGGAGCTTTCCTTCATTTGATCACAGTCTTCTGCTGGCCTGCCGGTCCACTCCTTTAAAAAATATTTTTTTCATTAAGAGATGAGATAAGCATCTCTCAATGAATATATATTAGCATACTGAGTTCTTTCACTCATGTTGTTCTTTCACTAATTGAGTTTCCTAACTCCAGTTCTCACACCCAAAAAGAGTGAGAGAAAGTTACCTGAGCCCTGGACGGTGTTACAGTGATGACAAGGGACTGTCTCAGGCTTGGCTGTGTTAATCAGTTGCCAGCTCACCTGAAGAATATACACACCCTAAAGAAAAACACTGAAATATTGTTATTAGGTTAGGTAAAATTCGTCAGGAAACAGGACAGGTGTTTCCTGACGCAGATCTTAGTCATATGATGACCCGCCACTGGAGCTTTTGGTAGTCTTACCGAGGCCTTCCACTCGCTTACCCCTCCACCCCCTTTAAAAACTAGTAATTAATTTTAGATTTTTTTATTATTAACACACTGGCCGATTCCCACCAAGGCAGGGTGGCCCGAAAAAGAAAAACGTTCACCATCATTCACTCCATCACTGTCTTGCCAGAAGGGTGCTTTACACTACAGTTTTTAAACTGCAACATTAACACCCCTCCTTCAGAGTGCAGGCACTGTACTTCCCATCCCCAGGACTCAAGTCCGGCCTGCCGGTTTCCCTGAATCCCTTCATAAATGTTACTTTGCTCACACTCCAACAGCACGTCAAGTATTAAAAACTATTTGTCTCCATTCACTCCTATCAAACACGCTCACGCATGCCCGCTGGAAGTCCAAGCCCCTAGCACACAAAACCTCCTTTACCCCCTCCCTCCAGCCTTTCCTAGGCCGACCCTACCCCGCCTTCCTTCCACTACAGACTGATACACTCTTGAAGCCATTCTGTTTCGCTCCATTCTCTCCACATGTCCGAACCACCTCAACAACCCTTCCTCAGCACTCTGGACAACAGTTTTGGCAATCCTGCACCTCCTCCTAACTTCCAAACTACGAATTCTCTGCATTATATTCACACCACACATTGCCCTCAGACATGACATCTCCACTGCCTCCAGCCTTCTCCTCGCTGCAACATTCATCACCCATGCTTCACACCCATATAAGAGCGTTGGTAAAACTATATTCTCATACATTCCCCTCTTTGCTTCCAAGGACAAAGTTCTTTGTCTCCACAGACTCCTAAGTGCATCACTCACCCTTTTCCCTTCATCAATTCTATGATTCACCTCATCTTTCATAGACCCATCCGCTGACACGTCCACTCCCAAATATCTGAATACATTCACCTCCTCCATACTCTCTCCCTCCAATCTGATATCCAATCTTTCATCACCTAATTATTAGATAAGATATATAAATATAGCTATATTATAATGATTTGATTAATGTTAATGTACATTGCTATAATAATAGTAAAATGTCCATAACTATTTCAGCTTTTGTTTTTTGAGAAGATGGAATAAACATGTACTTCCGTTTTTCTTTTTGGGGCAGCCTGCCTGGGTGGGATACTGCCGGTGCGTTGAAAGAAGAATAATCATGTGATATTTCTTCAGTAAACTTGTGTCTGACGCTTGTATTATTCTGTCAGTCAAGGAACTGTAGTATCTGATGTTATAAAATAACTCTTGAGTCCTAAATTCATTTTTCTTACGATATTACTAAGTACATTATGAAATAAGATGTCTGCTGTGGTTATTATCATGATAATCATGGGGAATCACAAAACCCGTAGGGGTCACACATAGCGCATAGGGAATGGGAGGCAATCAGGATGGATCCAAGGAAGGTAAGGACAAGTTTAATTCCTTGTATCAAGAGTCCTTCATCGACATCAAGGAACTCTCTTTTTCTCTCTCTCTCTCTCTCTCTCTCTCGAGAGAGAGAGAGACAGAGTCTGCTTGGTTAACTTTACTAAACACTATTTTCATTTCTTCGCTATTTCCCCTAAACGCTTGTGCTCCATTATACGTTAAAAAATGTCACCATTTCTTCTGATTCCAAACTTTCAATTATATTTATTTTTATATAAGAATTAATATGATTATATATCTTCAACTACATCACTGACCAACGGAACCGTTCATAAATACATTATTATTTTAAACAAAAACACTCAGTAGACGTAATATAGAAGGTGTTGGAGACACGACAGGTAAAGAGAGTGGAGTAGGATCAAAAGTTCTTGATCAGTCTCTGGAATTTCACTGTGTTGATAATATTGGAGAAGGAAGGAACATTAATTTAAAGGAAGATGAAGAAGAGGAAGAGGAACTAGAAGATTTAAAAAGAAAAGGCTTCAAGTAAGTTGGTTGTTGTAGATTTTACAGTGGAATGCATTAGAGATTTATGGAAAAAATGGGTACAGCATAAATGATGTTAAAATGCCTGGGTAAGTAAATATTTGAAAGCAGTTTTATATAATGCCTTTTTACTGCTTGTGTAGTTGCCGTAGAAATTTAATAAATTCAGACAAAATGCTGGTTAATGCAATTTAACCCTTTGGGGGTCGCCAGGCCCTCTCAGAGATTTGTTCTCAGGGTCGCCAAAATTTAAAAAAAAAAATTATTTTTTCTTATGAAAAGATAGAGAATCTTTTCCTGATCATAATGACACCAAAAGTATGAAATTTGATGGAAAACTTACGGAATTATGCTCTCGTGAAGTTAGCGGTCTTGATGATGTTTACGCATTGGCGATTTTGCCCACTTTGAGCCCTATTTTTGGCCAATTCCATTGTACTAGTCGACAAAAATCATAACTATTTCGCTAGAACTCCATTTTTTCTATCGAATGAATACAAGAAACCACCCATTTACCGATTTCAACTATCCAATAAAGTGGTCAGAATTTAGCAATTTTGCCAATTTCACACAAATTTCAAAAGATGCTAATTTCCGAATAGGGTCCAGAATAAACTAGAAAGACATTCCTGGCACTAAAATAACAAGTTCTCTGTTCGTTAGTCACATCCCCAGGCCCCTCTTATACAGTGGACCCCCGGTTCACGATATTAATCCATTCCTGAGAGCTCATCGTAACCAAAATTATCGGAAAGCGAATCAATTTTTCCCATAAGAAATAATGTAAATCAAATTAATCCGTGCAAGACACCCAAAAGTATGAAAAAAAAAACTTTTACCACATGATATATTAAGTTTAATGCAATATAATAATTACAATAGCAATAATAACAATAGAATAATCACAATAGAATAATTGACACTTACCTTTAATGAAGATCTGGTGATGATTGATGGGATGGGAGGAGGGGAGAGTGTCGAAGTTTTTAATGTTTAGAAGGGGAATCCCCCTCCATTAGGACTTGAGGTAGCAAGTCCTTTTCCGGGGTTACTTCCCTTCTTCTTTTAATGCCACTAGGACCAGCTTGAGAGTCACTGGATTTCTGTCGCACTACATATCTGTCCATAGAGGCCTGTACCTCTCGTTCCTTTATGACTTTCCTAAAGTGGTTCACAACATTGTCAGTGTACAGGTTGCCAACACAGCTTGCAGTAGCTGTGTCAGGGTGATTTTCATCAAAAAAGGTTTGCACTTCAAGCCACTTTGCACACATTTCTTTAATTTCAATAGTCATTAGCACCCTTGGTCTCGATGGGTTGGCACTAGAAGCTTTCTTGGGGCCCATGGTGACTTATTTTGCAGAAAAAAGCACCAAAAACAGTGATAATATGGATAATATAGAATGTACCGAATGTATCCTTAGATGCGCGCACACTGGCTGGCTTGTAAACACTGGACACGTCTCGTACGAATCGTATCGCATACCGGGTTTTGTAATGGGAACCGAGGCAAATTTTTTGCGATATAACGGTTACCGATGACTTCGCGAACCGGGGGTCCACTGTATTTCTTCGGCTTTCCACTTTGAATTTTTATTCTTACAAAAAATAGAAGATTTACTCTTATGCAGAAATGATATAAATAAGTGTAGAAATGGTATAAATAATATCAGCGCACTTGTGAAAGAATATTAGACTCACCAGTTGACGTGTATTGGATGCTTGGCATGATTTGTTTACTTTTGAACTTTTGTAAAAATCGAACATTTCTGCTACTTTGAGCTCAATTTCAAGGTACTTTTCATTGTAAAACCAATCAAAATCATCTCAATTTCTGTAATATGTCTTCCATTCTATAAAATGAGACCAGGAAAACTAGAATACAACAATAAATATCATACAAAAATACAGTGCAAAGTCGCTGTTTTAATCCAAAAACACGGTCAAAGTTTTTTTTACTCATTATGCACTGTGTGCTGCAGGATTTTTTTTATACTGCGCGCACTGACCATATAGACCCATTCTTTCATATGTAGGCCTACCAGTTTTCTCTTACTAGATTTGAGGGTGGTAGAATTTAGGCGTACTAGTACGTCAAAAACCCTGGGGCGTAAGCTGTACTAGTGCGGCCGAAACCCCCAAAGGGTTAAAGTCAAATGCAGTTGAAAATTTGAATTAACATTTTTATTTATTATGTGCTATTACATTAGATTTATAGAAGATTTGAGGTGGACCTTGGCAAAATATGATTATTCTTAAGATTGGCTCTTTGTTAATGCTTTTCACTGCTGAAATTACTGAAATTAAAAAGTTAAAAATTACATTATATTCCTTATTTTTTTTATCAGATCTAGTTATTATTACAGCATTATATTTATATTTTGTTTTTTAATCATCTTAAGTTGAACTTAAATATCTTCTTCCAAGTTCTCAATTTTTAGTGTAAATTTTATCACCAAGTTATGTTTTTAATTTTTAGTACATATATATTATATATATGTAAACATAAAAAAATGTATATGTCACCCTACCTAGGTGGGAGAAGGCCGACTTGTTAAAAAAAAAATATGTATATGTATACACGTATGCCACATGTACAGGCATGCCCCGCTTATACAGCAGGTTAGGTTCCGTGCTACTGCTGTAGAGTGAAAATCGCTGTAACATCCCCCCAATGAAAAGCAGGGGTGTCACTAGCACGTTAAGAGACCATACAATAAGTGTCAGGGGCCCGAGACTGTTCAACTGCCTCCCAGCATACATAAGGGGGATTACCAACAGACCCCTGGCAGTCTTCAAGCTGGCACTGGACAAGCACCTAAAGTCGGTTCCTGATCAGCCGGGCTGTGGCTCGTTCGTTCGTTTGCGTGCAGCCAGCAGTAACAGCCTGGTTGATCAGGCTCTGATCCACCAGGAGGCCTGGTCACAGACCGGCCCGCGGGGGCGTTGACCCCCGGAACTCTCTCCAGGTAAACTCCAGGTAAACACCGGGATTATGGCTACGTGAATTTAGGTAAAAACCTCAACACGACGATTAATAAACACTGACGCATGATGACACAACACATCTTTACTTGTGTTGTAGCACAACGATCACTGTTGTCGTGTTGTAGCACGACGATCACTGTTGTCGTGTTGTAGCACAACGATCACTGTTGTCGTGTTGTAGCACAACGATCACTGTTGTCGTGTTGTAGCACAACGATCACTGTTGTCGTGTTGTAGCACAACGATCACTGTTGTCGTGTTGTAGCACGACGATCACTGTTGTCGTGTTGTAGCACAACGATCACTGTTGTCGTGTTGTAGCACAACGATCACTGTTGTCGTGTTGTAGCACAACGATCACTGTTGTCGTGTTGTAGCACAACGATCACTGTTGTCGTGTTGTAGCACAACGATCACTGTTGTCGTGTTGTAGCACAACGATCACTGTTGTCGTGTTGTAGCACAACGATCACTGTTGTCGTGTTGTAGCACAACGATCACTGTTGTCGTGTTGTAGCACAACGATCACTGTTGTCGTGTTGTAGCACAACGATCACTGTTGTCGTGTTGTAGCACAACGATCACTGTTGTCGTGTTGTAGCACAACGATCACTGTTGTCGTGTTGTAGCACAACGATCACTGTTGTCGTGTTGTAGCACAACGATCACTGTTGTCGTGTTGTAGCACAACGATCACTGTTGTCGTGTTGTAGCACAACGATCACTGTTAAAGCACAAACTGTCCTCGCCTTTTTTATTTTATTTTTTTTTTTTTGCTGACAAATTTTAACGTTCATAATTTGCCCGAATCCAAAAAGCATAATTGACTGGTTAATAGGGTTCAAAATCTACACTAGGATTATTAAAGCTGCATGACACATGTTCATCACCAGTCAAGAATGCTTTAATCCATAAAATAGGGACTAGTATTTGTCAATATCTCAAATTATTTAATAATAAACTATATATATATATATATATATATATATATATATCTATATATATATATATATATATATATATATATATATATATATATATATATATATATATATATATATATATATATATATACGTATATATATATATATATATATATATATATATATATATATATATATATATATATATATATATATATATATATATACGTATATATATATATATATATATATATATATATATATATATATATATATATATATCTATACATACATACATACATATATATATATATGTCGTGCCGAATAGGCAGAACTTGGGATCTTGGCTTAAATAGCAACGCTCATCTTGCCATATAGGACAAGTGAAAATTTGTGTATGCAATAATTTCGCCAAAGTCATTCTGAACCTAGCGAAGAAAATACATTTCACTGTGTTTGTTTAGTATTAAATTATTGTAAACAAATCTAAAATATATTTAGTTGGGTTAGGCTAAAAAAAATTTTTCTTGTTATAATAAGGTTAGGTAAGTTTTGTAAGTTCCTTTTGGTGCAAAATTATAAATTTTTACATCAACATTAATGAAAAAAATATATCTTTAAACGTATAAGAGAAATTTTTAGAAAGGACTTAATTTTAAATGAGTTCTTGCTAATTGACCAGTTTTACATATTCGGCTCGACATATATATATATATATATATATATATATATATATATATATATGCAAAACAACCACTCTGAAAGAATAGAGAAATTCCAAACGCTTTCGTGACTACTCACATTATCAAGGAACTATGAAAGTAAAGCATCCAATGAAGCTATATAAGGGGTCTGGCCAACACCTCACTATCAGATCCCACAACGGTTAAACACCTGACGCTCGCCGGCCCAACTGGACGGTCCTTTGCACAACTCAGGAACAAACTATTCTACCCAAGAAAATTTAAAAAATTATTATTTGTCCAGTGTATTATTAAATTCTTCCCAAATTCTATTAATTATAAATGGATCTAATTTATATAAACCAAAGGAAACATTCATATTATTGCCAAAACTGCTTTTTATGAAACAAGATTCAATTATATTCCTGTCGACCATGGACTTGCTTGATACTACTTTCTCAACTTTTTGAAAATCAATTGGATGGTTAAAATCTCTTACATGAATAAATAGAGCATTGGAATCTTGTCCAGTTCTAATGCTATATTTATGTTGTTTTAATCTTAGTTCGAGATTTTTACCAGTTTGACCGTAATAAACTTTATCGCAAATTTTACAAGGAATCTTATAGACACATCCATCAGCATTTTGGGGGGAATTCTTTATCAAAAGTTTTTTTACTGTATCAAGATTTTTGAATACAACTTTAATATTAAAAGTCTTAAGAAGAGAAGGCATATCAACCAAGTTTTCATGGTAAGGGAGAACCAACATATTTTTAGTTGAATAAGGCTGGTTGTCCCTTTTTGGATTGTAAAAAGTATTTCTAGCAACTTCAAAAGATTTATCAATTACATTTCTTGGGTATTTTAAATCATTACCTATTTCATAAATTTTGGATATTTCCTCATCTATGAACTCAGAACTACAAATTCGTAAAGCTCTCAAAAACATTGATGAGAAAACAGACAGTTTGACTCTATCTTGATGCGAGGAATAATAGTGGACATAGGAACAGTTATTTGTAGGTTTTCTGTAAATTTTAAATTTGAATTCATTATTACCCTTAATAATTAAAACATCTAGAAAAGGCAATGAGTTATTTTCTTCAAACTCAACAGTAAAGTTTATAGAATGGGCTAAGCTATTTAATTTTCCAAGGAAATGGTGTATATCTACATTTTTGGGCATAAGACACAAAATATCATCAACATATCTGAACCATTTAGCTCTATCATGGAGGATTGTGTTAAGCAACCTTGTTTCAAAAAATTCCATGTATAGGTTACTAAGAACAGGTGAAAGAGGATTCGCCATTGCCATACCAAACTTCTGAGTGTAAAACTTATCATTAAATACAAATTTTGCCTCAACAATGCAAAGTTTAATAAGTTTAATGATAGTAGGAAGTGGCAATGGTAAATCATAGTTAACGAGTTCTTCTGATAAGAAACTTAATAAATCATCAACAGGAACTTTCGTAAACAAGGAAGTAACATCAAAACTAACCATGTTAAAATCATATAACTCAGTCAAGGAGCTTAATTTATCAACCAAGTCTATGTTGTTTTTAACATTAAAGTTAGAAATTTTGCCAACAATAGGGCTCAAAATATCAACAAGCCATTTGGATAATTTATATGAAACTGACCCTATGGAGCTAATAATTGGTCTGGCTGGATTCCCTGGTTTGTGTGTTTTTATTAATCCATACATGTAAGATAAAGATGGATTAGTGGAAGTAAATTGTTTGACTAATTCATCTTTGCCTTTCAGTAGAAGTTTTATTGTTTTATTGAAATTGCTGTTAACGGTTTCTAGGGGATTTTTCCTAAGTTTAGAATAGGTTTCAGTATCATCTAAGAGTTTATTCATTTTTTCTTGGTAATCATTTTCTTTCATAATTACTATTGCATTTATTTTGTCTGCTTTAGTAAGGCGCAAATTTTTATTGTTATTAAGTGTATCATAAGACTTAAAGAATCTTTGAGGGCAATTGGGAATGTTTGGTTTTAACATAGAGCTATATACCATTCCTTTACTAATATTAATTTCATCAGAGGATAAATCAGAAAATTTTTCTGAGTTACAAAAGGCTTTTGCAATTTCAACATTATTAAGTTTTTTTGAAGTTGCAAAACTTAGGCCAAAACCTACAGCAGCAGTTGTATGTTTGTCTAAAATTTCATCTGATAAGTTAATTACAAAATTGTTATTAGCATGCTTTGTCCAATCACTATTTTCAATTAAAATGTCTAATTTTCTTTGTAGTTTGCTCTTGAGTTCAATACAAATTCTTTTGAGTTTATTATAGCAATGATCCAACATACTGTGTTTCCATTCTGATGGAATGGCCTGATTAAAAGAGTATTTTTTTGTTTCTCAATATTTTGAATGCTTCCTTCTCCTGTATTTCAATATGTTTCTGAAGAATAATTCTCATAAAATCATCATAAAATTCTTTCAGAGTGGTTGTTTTGCATATTCTGAAATCACCTGTTTACCGTGATCTTATTGCATTAATGTATACCACACGACTCTTCAAAATGTTCTCGATAAGCTTTCCTAATCATATATCTTTTGTTTCACAGTTTTCTTCTGCACTGATCAAGTCCCACAAGTTAAAAATTCGACTTAATTTTTAAAAAAAATGTTTAAATGAACAAGTTCTGCCCAAGTCTCTTTTACCCAATAGACTCCTTGACATGAGAGATCGTCCTTTTGATGATTTTATGAGAATTATTCTTCAGAAACATATTGAAATAACTAAAATACAGGAGAAGAAAGCATTCAAAATATTGAGAAACAAAAAATACTCTTTTAATCAGTCAATTCCATCAGAATGGAAACAAAGTATGTTGGATCATTGCTATAATAAACTCAGAAGAATTTGTAAGGAACTCAAGAGCAAACTACAAAGAAAATTAGACATTTTAATTGAAAATAGTGATTGGACAAAGCATGCTAATAATAATTTTGTAATTAACTTATCAGATGAAATTTTAGACAAAAATAAAACTGCTGCTCTAGGTTTTGGCCTAAGTTTTGTAACTTCAAAAAAAAACTTAATAATGTTGAAATTGCAAAAGCCTTTTGTAACTTTGAAAAAATTTCTGATTTATCCATTGATGAAATTAATTAGTAAAGGAATGGTATATAGCTCTATGTTAAAACCAAACATTCCCAATTGCCCTCAAAGATTCTTTAAGTCTTATGATACACTTAATAACAATAAAAATTTGCGCCTTACTAAAGCCGACAAAATAAATGCAATAGTAATTATGAAAGAAAATGATTACCAAGAAAAAATGAATAATCTCTTAGATGATACTGAAACCTATTCTAAACTTAGGAAAAATCCCCTAGAAACCGTTAACAGCAATTTCAATAAAACAATAAAACTTCTACTGAAAGGCAAAGATGAATTAGTCAAACAATTTACTTCCACTAATCCATCTTTATCTTACATGTATGGACTAATAAAAACACACAAACCAGGGAATCCAGTCAGACCAATTATTAGCTCCATAGGGTCAGTTTCATATAAATTATCCAAATGGCTTGTTGATATTTTGAGCCCTATTGTTGGCAAAATTTCTAACTTTAATGTTAAAAACAACATAGACTTGGTTGATAAATTAAGCTCATTAACTGAGTTAAATGATTTTAACATGGTTAGTTTTGATGTTACTTCCTTGTTTACGAAAGTTCCTGTTGATGATTTATTAAGTTTCTTATCAGAAGAACTCGTTAACTATGATTTACCATTTCCAGTTCCTACTATCATTAAACTTATTAAACTTTGCATTGTTGAGGCAAAATTTGTATTTAATGATAAGTTTTACACTCAGAAGTTTGGTATGGCAATGGGGAATCCTCTTTTACCTGTTCTTAGTAACCTATACAGGGAATTTTTTGAAACAAGGTTGCTTAACACAATCCTCCCTAATAGAGCTAAATGGTTCAGATATGTTGATGATATTTTGTGTCTTATGCCCAAAAATGTAGATATACACCATTTCCTTGGAAAATTAAATAGCTTAGCCCATTCTATAAACTTTACTGTTTTGAGTTTGAAGAAAATAACTCATTGCCTTTTCTAGATGTTTTAATTATTAAGGGTAATAATGAATTCAAATTTAAAATTTACAGAAAACCTACAAATAACTGTTCCTATGTCCACTATTATTCCTCGCATCAAGATAGAGTCAAACTGTCTGTTTTCTCATCAATGTTTTTGAGAGCTTTACGAATTTGTAGTTCTGAGTTCATAGATGAGGAAATATCCAAAATTTATGAAATAGGTAATGATTTAAAATACCCAAGAAATGTAATTGATAAATCTTTTAAAGTTGCTAGAAATACTTTTTACAATCCAAAAAGGGACAACTAGCCTTATTCAACTAAAAATATGTTGGTTCTCCCTTACCATGAAAACTTAGTTAGAGAGAGAGAGAGAGAGAGATATGCCTTCTCTTCTTAAGACTTTTAATATTAAAGTTGTATTCAAAAATCTTGATACAGTAAAAAAAACTTTTGATAAAGAATTCCCCCCAAAATGCTGATGGATGTGTCTATAAGATTCCTTGTAAAATTTGCGATAAAGTTTATTACGGTCAAACTGGTAAAAATCTCGAACTAAGATTAAAACAACATAAATATAGCATTAGAACTGGACAAGATTCCAATGCTCTATTTATTCATGTAAGAGATTTTAACCATCCAATTGATTTTCAAAAAGTTGAGAAAGTAGCATCAAGCAAGTCCATGGTCGACAGGAATATAATTGAATCTTGTTTCATAAAAAGCAGTTTTGACAATAATATGAATATTTCCTTGGTTTATATAAATTAGATCCATTTATAATTAATAGAATTTGGGAAGAATTTAATAATACACTGGACAAATAATAATTTTTTAAATTTTCTTGGGTAGAATAGTTTGTTCCTGAGTTGTGCAAAGGAACCGCCCAGTTGGGCCGGCGCGCGTCAGGTGTTTAACCGTTGTGTAATCTGATAGTGAGGTGTTGGCCAGACCCCTTATATAGCTTCACTGGATGCTTTACTTTCATAGTTCCTTGATAATGTGAGTAGTCACGAAAGCGCTTGGAATTTCTCTATTCTTTCAGAGTGATTGTTTTGCATATATATATATATATATATATATATATATATATATATATATATATATATATATATATATATATATATATATATATATATATATATATATATATATATATATATATATATATATATATGTATATATATATATATATATATATATATATATATATATATATATATATATATATATATATATATATATATATATATATATATATATATATATAGTGTATGTGTGAAATGTTCGTCAATAATTTATGGTAATCATAAGTGACAGGAATTAAAATTTACAGAACGTCTATATAAATTTTCCAGTAGTATTTGCATAAATTAATAATGAAATGTACTGGCCAATCATATAATTATATTAACTCAAACATGCATGTTCGATGCTGCCTACATAACACCCAGCGGTCCCAGGCTTAATTACCTCTGACTAGTTACAGTGACCAAGGGACTGAAAAATTCATTTAGTTGGTTTATTAAGTTTAAAGCCGATCGACTACACGAGGGTCATTAAGACTTCGTGTCACCAGTACAACACCGGTGAAAGATATTTTAAACTCTGAAATGGGGATTCAGATAAATTCCCAAAGAACATACACATCTACCCGAGTATGCACTATGAGGTGCACCGATGTATATACACAGTACTCAGCTTGCAGAAATTTGGTTGGTTGGTTTATGGGGTTTCAAGCCTATTGACTATACTAGGAATATTAAGGCTACACGTAACTTCTACTGCCAGAGAAGAATACTTTAATCCCTAAAATAAGGATTACAGTAAACTCTCAGCATATATGTGCTGAGAGAAATATATGCTCGTCAGGGTTTATGTGTTTACTTAACTTATGTATTCAGTTGCTAAAGTTCTCTTGTATAGTACAACTCCAAGCAATATTATTTTATTATATTATTATTATTATTATTATTATTTTTTTATTATTATTATGTGAGCAAATCACCTGTAGGAGGCGTACAGGGTTATTACCTGCAAGTAATTTTGGTGAGGTAAGTGGGACTTAAATCACAGTATGTCGCTGAATTGCAACTCCTTCGATGCCCACTTCCTCACCACACTCACAAAAAGCTAAACCTGACATTAAATTGTTAATTACAGTATTAAAACCAGCTACTCTGGTAAATTAAAGTTGAGTGGACTGAATGATTAGGCTTACTGGGTACACAAAAGAAATTCGTATTACTACTTACCATTAAATTACTGTAGATGGATCACACCACAGCACCTGCCTGACAACTAGAACCTACACTGGCCAACTAGAGATCTACATGATAGGAGTAATGGCGCAATTCCCTGTGTGAGTGATGGTGTATTCCTTGTCTTCCGGCATCTACACGTAATTCTTGAGGTCCCGCAAATTTCCTGTCCGATTCCTTCAGCAGAGGGCATTGACATGGGTTCGTATTACAAATTCAGGCCGAAACCTCCAATTTGGCTCGGAAGACGCCGGATTATTAGCAGAATTTCCCACGATAACCAGTGTTCACAGATTACAAATGGCATCTCTCCATCCGCGACAATCTCCGGCTCTTCTACATCCCCTTTCACTTAAAATTTCTCGAAGGGTCCAAATAGCATTACATTTTAAAACACAATTATTATATTATTCATTTATATATTCTACCTTTAGGAAAATTATGTAAAAATTTTCCTCAGTTGTTATTTAATCTAAATTTTTGAAAGCGTGGACCGGTAGGTCAGTGGAAGGTCTCGGTTATATGACCAAGAGCTCCAGTGGCGGGACATTATATATGACTAAGATCTACGTCAGGAAACATTTGCCCAGATCTATAATTCGTCGTAATGAAATGTATCAAGTCAAACATATCAATGGATAAAGTAAAGAGATGTACTGATCAATCAGCCTCCTGTGTTTCTGTCTACATGTGGGTTATTTCTTAGCACTAACAAGTAATCATTACACTTTAATTATTCATATTCTTATGTTCTTAGAATCAGGGCGAGTGCTGTACCCTGAGGAAGCAGGAACAACTCTCGGAACTTATCAAAGGTCAAGGTATATCAAAGGTATATTAAGGACCAGAAGTTCTCGCCGTGAAGGTCTTTGATTTTAGTTTTTTCAGGACTAATTTTTTTTGAAGATAAAGTTCCATCTCTCCACTTTTCCAATTACTATTTTCTGTACTCACTTTGTGTGGTGTTACATCAAGTTCTCAAAAGTTGAAGGTTGTCGCAGTATTTCATACTAATTAAACAAAGTAATCTACTGGTTGGGAGAGGCAGGATCAACCTGTTCTGAACACCAGGTCAAAATTCGTGTTCGGTTTAATGATTAATTACACGGGGGTTATTTTTATAATACCACTGGAGAGAGGACTCTTGTATTTTACCAGACCACACATATTGAGGGGACTACAGCAGAAGACAGTCGAAAGTTAGTAAACAGAGAATATACAAAAATGGAAATATATGCACCTCACTGAAGAGATATGTGACATGGGCTTGTAAGCCACCAATCACAGCGTCTATAGTAGTTAAGATATATAACCAGGAGGCATGACTCGACCCCTGTAGGCACAGCTAGCCGAGTACAACTGGGTGAAGGAAGTGTGTCACAGCCACTGTAAACATAAAATAAATTCTATTAATACTACATACTGAATGTGACAGACACAGCTCTGCTCTCGTAGCCACACTGAGGTCAACACAGCTCTGCTCTCGTAGCCACACTGAGGTCAACACAGCTCTGCTCTCGTAGCCACACTGAGGTAAACACAGCTCTGCTCTCGTAGCCACACTGAGGTCAACACAGCTCTGCTCACGTAGCCACACTGAGGTCAACACAGCTCTGCTCACGTAGCCACACTGAGGTCAACACAGCTCTGCTCTCGTAGCCACACTGAGGTCAACACAGCTCTGCTCTCGTAGCCACACTGAGGTCAACACAGCTCTGCTCTCGTAGCCACACTGAGGTCAACACAGCTCTGCTCTCGTAGCCACACTGAGGTCAACACAGTTCTGCTCTCGTAGCCACACTGAGGTCAACACAGCTCTGCTCTCGTAGCCACACTGAGGTCAACACAGCTCTGCTCTCGTAGCCACACTGAGGTCAACACAGCTCTGCTCTCGTAGCCACACTGAGGTCAACACAGCTCTGCTCACGTAGCCACACTGAGGTCAACACAGCTCTGCTCTCGTAGCCACACTGAGTTCAACACAGCTCTGCTCTCGTAGCCACACTGAGGTCAACACAGCTCTGCTCTCGTAGCCACACTGAGGTCAACACAGCTCTGCTCTCGTAGCCACACTGAGGTCAACACAGCTCTGCTCTCGTAGCCACACTGAGGTCAACACAGTTCTGCTCTCGTAGCCACACTGAGGTCACCACAGCTCTGCTCTCGTAGCCACACTGAGGTCAACACAGCTCTGCTCTCGTAGCCACACTGAGGTCAACACAGCTCTGCTCTCGTAGCCACACTGAGGTCAACACAGCTCTGCTCTCGTAGCCACACTGAGGTCAACACAGCTCTGCTCTCGTAGCCACACTGAGGTCAACACAGCTCTGCTCTCGTAGCCACACTGAGGTGAACACAGCTCTGCTCTCGTAGCCACACTGAGGTCAACACAGCTCTGCTCTCGTAGCCACACTGAGGTCAACACAGCTCTGCTCTCGTAGCCACACTGAGGTCAACACAGCTCTGCTCTCGTAGCCACACTGAGGTCAACACAGCTCTGCTCTCGTAGCCACACTGAGGTCAACACAGCTCTGCTCTCGTAGCCACACTGAGGTCAACACAGCTCTGCTCTCGTAGCCACACTGAGGTCAACACAGCTCTGCTCTCGTATCCACACTGAGGTCAACACAGCTCTGCTCTCGTAGCCACACTGAGGTCAACACAGCTCTGCTCTCGTAGCCACACTGAGGTCAACACAGCTCTGCTCTCGTAGCCACACTGAGGTAAACACAGCTCTGCTCTCGTAGCCACACTGAGGTCAACACAGCTCTGCTCTCGTAGCCACACTGAGGTCAACACAGCTCTGCTCTCGTAGCCACACTGAGGTCAACACTGCTCTGCTCTCGTAGCCACACTGAGGTCAACACAGCTCTGCTCTCGTAGCCACACTGAGGTCAACACAGCTCTGCTCTCGTAGCCACACTGAGGTCAACACAGCTCTGCTCTCGTAGCCACACTGAGGTCAACACAGCTCTGCTCTCGTAGCCACACTGAGGTAAACACGGCTCTGCTCTCGTAGCCACACTGAGGTCAACACGGCTCTGCTCTCGTAGCCACACTGAGGCCGACACAGCTCTGCTCTCGTAGCCACACTGAGGTCAACACAGCTCTGGTCTCGTAGCCACACTGAGGTCAACACAGCTCTGCTCTCGTAGCCACACTGAGGTCAACACTGCTCTGCTCTCGTAGCCACACTGAGGTCAACACAGCTCTGCTCTCGTAGCCACACTGAGGTCAATACAGCTCTGCTCTCGTAGCCACACTGAGGTCAACACAGCTCTGCTCTCGTAGCCAAACTGAGGTCAACACGGCTCTGCCCTCGTAGCCACACTGAGGTCAACACAGCTCTCCTCTCGTAGCCACACTGAGGTCAACACGGCTCTGCCCTCGTAGCCACACTGAGGTCAACACAGTTCTGCTCTCGTAGCCACACTGAGGTCAACACAGCTCTGCTCTCGTAGCCACACTGAGGTCAGCACAGCTCTGCTCTCGTAGCCACATTGAGGTCAACACAGCTCTGCTCTCGTAGCCACACTGAGGTCAACACAGCTCTGCTCTCGTAGCCACACTGAGGTCAACACAGCTCTGCTCTCGTATATACACTGAGGTCAACACAGCTCTGCTCTCGTAGCCACACTGAGGTCAACACGGCTCTGCTCTCGTAGCCACACTGAGGTCAACACAGCTCTGGTCTCGTAGCCACACTGAGGTCAACACAGCTCTGCTCTCGTAGCCACACTGAGGTCAACACTGCTCTGCTCTCGTAGCCACACTGAGGTGAACACAGCTCTGCTCTCGTAGCCACACTGAGGTGAACACAGCTCTGCTCTCCTAGCCACACTGAGGTCAACACAGCTCTGCTCTAGTAGCCACACTGAGGACACCACAGCTCTGCTCACGTAGCCACACTGAGGTCAACACAGCTCTGCTCTCGTAGCCACACTGAGGTCAACACAGCTCTGCTCTCGTAGCCACACTGAGGTCAACACAGCTCTGCTCTCGTAGCCACACTGAGGTCAACACAGCTCTGCTCTCGTAGCCACAATGAGATCAGCACAGCTCTGATCTCGTAGCCACACTGAGGTCAACACAGCTCTGCTCTCGTAGCCACACTGAGGTCAACACAGCTCTGCTCTCGTAGCCACACTGAGGTCAACACAGCTCTGCTCTCGTAGCCACACTGAGGTCAACACAGCTCTGATCTCGTAGCGACACTGAGGTCAACACAGCTCTGCTCTCGTAGCCACACTGAGGTCAACACAGCTCTGCTCTCGTATCCACACTGAGGTCAACACAGCTCTGCTCTCGTAGCCACAATGAGGTCAACACAGCTCTGCTCTCGTAGCCACACTGAGGTCAACACAGCTCTGCTCTCGTAGCCACACTGAGGTCAACACAGCTCTGCTCTCGTAGCCACACTGAGGTCAACACAGCTCTGCTCTCGTAGCCACACTGAGGTCAACACAGCTCTGCTCTCGTAGCCACACTGAGGTCAACACAGCTCTGCTCTCGTAGCCACACTGAGGTCAACACAGCTCTGCTCTCGTAGCCACACTGAGGTCAACACAGCTCTGCTCTCGTAGCCACACTGAGGTGAACACAGCTCTGCTCTCGTAGCCACACTGAGGTCAACACAGCTCTGCTCTCGTAGCCACACTGAGGTCAACACAGCTCTGCTCTCGTAGCCACACTGAGGTCAACACAGCTCTGCTCTCGTAGCCACACTGAGGTCAAAACAGCTCTGCTCTCGTAGCCACACTGAGGTCAACACAGCTCTGCTCTCGTAGCCACACTGAGGTCAACACAGCTCTGCTCTCGTAGCCACACTGAGGTCAACACAGCTCTGCTCTCGTATCCACACTGAGGTCAACACAGCTCTGCTCTCGTAGCCACACTGAGGTCAACACAGCTCTGCTCTCGTAGCCACACTGAGGTCAACACAGCTCTGCTCTCGTAGCCACACTGAGGTAAACACAGCTCTGCTCTCGTAGCCACACTGAGGTCAACACAGCTCTGCTCTCGTAGCCACACTGAGGTCAACACAGCTCTGCTCTCGTAGCCACACTGAGGTCAACACTGCTCTGCTCTCGTAGCCACACTGAGGTCAACACAGCTCTGCTCTCGTAGCCACACTGAGGTCAACACAGCTCTGCTCTCGTAGCCACACTGAGGTCAACACAGCTCTGCTCTCGTAGCCACACTGAGGTCAACACAGCTCTGCTCTCGTAGCCACACTGAGGTAAACACGGCTCTGCTCTCGTAGCCACACTGAGGTCAACACGGCTCTGCTCTCGTAGCCACACTGAGGCCGACACAGCTCTGCTCTCGTAGCCACACTGAGGTCAACACAGCTCTGGTCTCGTAGCCACACTGAGGTCAACACAGCTCTGCTCTCGTAGCCACACTGAGGTCAACACTGCTCTGCTCTCGTAGCCACACTGAGGTCAACACAGCTCTGCTCTCGTAGCCACACTGAGGTCAACACAGCTCTGCTCTCGTAGCCACACTGAGGTCAACACAGCTCTGCTTTCGTAGCCACACTGAGGTCAACACGGCTCTGCCCTCGTAGCCACACTGAGGTCAACACAGCTCTCCTCTCGTAGCCACACTGAGGTCAACACGGCTCTGCCCTCGTAGCCACACTGAGGTCAACACAGTTCTGCTCTCGTAGCCACACTGAGGTCAACACAGCTCTGCTCTCGTAGCCACACTGAGGTCAGCACAGCTCTGCTCTCGTAGCCACATTGAGGTCAACACAGCTCTGCTCTCGTAGCCACACTGAGGTCAACACAGCTCTGCTCTCGTAGCCACACTGAGGTCAACACAGCTCTGCTCTCGTATATACACTGAGGTCAACACAGCTCTGCTCTCGTAGCCACACTGAGGTCAACACGGCTCTGCTCTCGTAGCCACACTGAGGTCAACACAGCTCTGGTCTCGTAGCCACACTGAGGTCAACACAGCTCTGCTCTCGTAGCCACACTGAGGTCAACACTGCTCTGCTCTCGTAGCCACACTGAGGTGAACACAGCTCTGCTCTCGTAGCCACACTGAGGTGAACACAGCTCTGCTCTCCTAGCCACACTGAGGTCAACACAGCTGTGCTCTAGTAGCCACACTGAGGACACCACAGCTCTGCTCACGTAGCCACACTGAGGTCAACACAGCTCTGCTCTCGTAGCCACACTGAGGTCAACACAGCTCTGCTCTCGTAGCCACACTGAGGTCAACACAGCTCTGCTCTCGTAGCCACACTGAGGTCAACACAGCTCTGCTCTCGTAGCCACACTGAGGTCAACACAGCTCTGCTCTCGTATCCACACTGAGGTCAACACAGCTCTGCTCTCGTAGCCACACTGAGGTCAACACAGATCTGCTCTCGTAGCCACACTGAGGTCAACACAGCTCTGCTCTCGTAGCCACACTGAGGTCAACACAGCTCTGCTCTCGTAGCCACACTGAGGTCAACACAGTTCTGCTCTCGTAGCCACACTGAGGTCAACACAGCTCTGCTCTCGTAGCCACACTGAGATCAGCACAGCTCTGCTCTCGTAGCCACACTGAGGTCAACACAGCTCTGCTCTCGTAGCCACACTGAGGTCAACACAGCTCTGCTCTCGTAGCCACACTGAGGTCAACACAGCTCTGCTCTCGTAGCCACACTGAGGTCAACACAGCTCTGATCTCGTAGCGACACTGAGGTCAACACAGCTCTGCTCTCGTAGCCACACTGAGGTCAACACAGCTCTGCTCTCGTAGCCACACTGAGGTCAACACAGCTCTGCTCTCGTAGCCACACTGAGGTCAACACTGCTCTGCTCTCGTAGCCACACTGAGGTCAACACAGCTCTGCTCTCGTAGCCACACTGAGGTCAACACAGCTCTGCTCTCGTAGCCACACTGAGGTCAACACAGCTCTGCTCTCGTAGCCACACTGAGGTCAACACGGCTCTGCCCTCGTAGCCACACTGAGGTCAACACAGCTCTCCTCTCGTAGCCACACTGAGGTCAACACGGCTCTGCCCTCGTAGCCACACTGAGGTCAACACAGTTCTGCTCTCGTAGCCACACTGAGGTCAACACAGCTCTGCTCTCGTAGCCACACTGAGGTCAGCACAGCTCTGCTCTCGTAGCCACATTGAGGTCAACACAGCTCTGCTCTCCTAGCCACACTGAGGTCAACACAGCTCTGCTCTAGTAGCCACACTGAGGACACCACAGCTCTGCTCACGTAGCCACACTGAGGTCAACACAGCTCTGCTCTCGTAGCCACACTGAGGTCAACACAGCTCTGCTCTCGTAGCCACACTGAGGTCAACACAGCTCTGCTCTCGTAGCCACACTGAGGTCAACACAGCTCTGCTCTCGTAGCCACACTGAGGTCAACACAGCTCTGCTCTCGTATCCACACTGAGGTCAACACAGCTCTGCTCTCGTAGCCACACTGAGGTCAACACAGATCTGCTCTCGTAGCCACACTGAGGTCAACACAGCTCTGCTCTCGTAGCCACACTGAGGTCAACACAGCTCTGCTCTCGTAGCCACACTGAGGTCAACACAGTTCTGCTCTCGTAGCCACACTGAGGTCAACACAGCTCTGCTCTCGTAGCCACACTGAGATCAGCACAGCTCTGCTCTCGTAGCCACACTGAGGTCAACACAGCTCTGCTCTCGTAGCCACACTGAGGTCAACACAGCTCTGCTCTCGTAGCCACACTGAGGTCAACACAGCTCTGCTCTCGTAGCCACACTGAGGTCAACACAGCTCTGATCTCGTAGCGACACTGAGGTCAACACAGCTCTGCTCTCGTAGCCACACTGAGGTCAACACAGCTCTGCTCTCGTATCCACACTGAGGTCAACACAGCTCTGCTCTCGTAGCCACAATGAGGTCAACACAGCTCTGCTCTCGTAGCCACACTGAGGTCAACACAGCTCTGCTCTCGTAGCCACACTGAGGTCAACACAGCTCTGCTCTCGTAGCCACACTGAGGTCAACACAGCTCTGCTCTCGTAGCCACACTGAGGTCAACACGGCTCTGCTCTCGTAGCCACACTGAGGTCAACATAGCTCTGCTCTCGTAGCCACACTGAGGTCAACACGGCTCTGCTCTCGTAGCCACACTGAGGTCAACACAGCTCTGCTCTCGTAGCCACACTGAGGTCAACACAGCTCTGGTCTCGTAGCCACACTGAGGTCAACACAGCTCTGCTCTCGTAGCCACACTGAGGTCAACACAGCTCTGCTCTCGTAGCCACACTGAGGTCAACACAGCTCTACTCTCGTAGCCACACTGAGGTAAACACAGCTCTGCTCTCGTAGCCACACTGAGGTCAACACAGCTCTGCTCTCGTAGCCACACTGAGGTCAACACAGCTCTGCTCTCGTAGCCACACTGAGGTCAACACAGCTCTGCTCTCGTAGCCACACTGAGATCAGCACAGCTCTGCTCTCGTAGCCACACTGAAGTCAACACAGCTCTGCTCTCGTAGCCACACTGAGGTCAACACAGCTCTGCTCTCGTAGCCACACTGAGGTCAACACAGCTCTGCTCTCGTAGCCACACTGAGGTCAACACAGCTCTGCTCTCGTAGCCCCACTGAGGTCAACACAGCTCTGCTCTCGTAGCCACACTGAGGTCAGCACAGCTCTGGTCTCGTAGCCACACTGAGGTCAACACAGCTCTGCTCTCGTAGCCACACTGAGGTCAACACAGCTCTGCTCTCGTAGCCACACTGAGGTCAACACAGCACTGCTCTCGTAGCCACACTGAGGTCAACACAGCTCGGCTCTCGTAGCCACACTGAGCTCAACACAGCTCTGCTCTCGTAGCCACACTGAGGTCAACACAGCTCTGCTCTCGTAGCCACACTGAGGTCAACACAGCTCTGCTCTCGTAGCCACACTGAGATCAGCACAGCTCTGCTCTCGTAGCCACACTGAGATCAGCACAGCTCTGCTCTCGTAGCCACACTGAGGTCAACACAGCTCTGGTCTCGTAGCCATACTGAGATCAGCACAGCTCTGCTCTCGTAGCCACACTGAGGTCAACACAGCTCTGCTCTCGTAGCCACACTGAGGTCAACACAGCTCTGCTCTCGTAGCCACACTGAGGTCAACACAGCTCTGCTCTCGTAGCCACACTGAGATCAGCACAGCTCTGCTCTCGTAGCCACACTGAGATCAGCACAGCTCTGCTCTCGTAGCCACACTGAGGTCAACACAGCTCTGGTCTCGTAGCCATACTGAGATCAGCACAGCTCTGCTCTCGTAGCCACACTGAGGTCAACACAGCTCTGCTCTCGTAGCCACACTGAGGTCAACACAGCTCTGCTCTCGTAGCCACACTGAGGTCAACACAGCTCTGGTCTCGTAGCCACACTGAGGTCAACACAGCTCTGCTCTCGTAGCCACACTGAGGTCAACACAGCTCTGCTCTCGTAGCCACACTGAGGTCAACACAGCTCTGCTCTCGTAGCCATACTGAGGTCAACACAGCTCTTCTCTCGTAGCCACACTGAGGTCAACACAGCTCTGCTCTCGTAGCCACACTGAGGTCAACACAGCTCTGCTCTCGTAGCCACACTGAGGTCAACACAGCTCTGCTCTCGTAGCCACACTGAGGTCAGCACAGCTCTGCTCTCGTAGCAACACTGAGGGCAACACAGCTCTGCTCTCGTAGCCACACTGAGGTCAACACAGCTCTGCTCTCGTAGCCACACTGAGGTCAACACAGCTCTGCTCTCGTAGCCACACTGAGGTCAACACAGCTCTGCTCTCGTAGCCACACTGAGGTCAACACAGCTCTGCTCTCGTAGCCACACTGAGGTCAACACAGCTCTACTCTCGTAGCCACACTGAGATCAGCACAGCTCTGCTCTCGTAGCCACACTGAGGTCAACACAGCTCTGGTCTCGTTGCCATACTGAGATCAGCACAGCTCTGCTCTCGTAGCCACACTGAGGTCAACACAGCTCTGCTCTCGTAGCCACACTGAGGTCAACACAGCTCTGCTCTCGTAGCCACACTGAGGTCAACACAGTTCTGCTCTCGTAGCCATACTGAGATCAACACAGCTCTGGTCTCGTAGCCACACTGAGGTCAACACAGCTCTGCTCTCGTAGCCACACTGAGGTCAACACAGCTCTGCTCTCGTAGTCACACTGAGGTAAACACAGCTCTGCTCTCGTAGCCACACTGAGGTCAACACAGCTCTGCTCTCGTAGCCACACTGAGGTCAACACAGCTCTGCTCTCGTAGCCACACTGAGATCAGCACAGCTCTGCTCTCGTAGCCACACTGAGATCAGCACAGCTCTGCTCTCGTAGCCACACTGAGGTCAACACAGCTCTGGTCTCGTAGCCATACTGAGATCAGCACAGCTCTGCTCTCGTAGCCACACTGAGGTCAACACAGCTCTGCTCTCGTAGCCACACTGAGGTCAACACAGCTCTGCTCTCGTAGATACACTGAGGTCAACACAGCTCTGCTCTCGTAGCCACACTGAGCTCAGCACAGCTCTGCTCTCGTAGCCACACTGAGGTCAACACAGCTCTGCTCTCGTAGCCACACTGAGGTCAACACAGCTCTGCTCTCGTAGCCACACTGAGGTCAACACAGCTCTGCTCTCGTAGCCACACTGAGGTCAACACAGCTCTGCTCTCGTAGCCACACTGAGGTCAACACAGCTCTGCTCTCGTAGCCACACTGAGGTCAGCACAGCTCTGCTCTCGTAGCCACACTGAGGTCAACACAGCTCTGCTCTCGTAGCCACACTGAGGTCAACACAGCTCTGCTCTCGTAGCCATACTGAGGTCAACACAGCACTGCTCTCGTAGCCACACTGAGGTCAACACAGCTCTGCTCTCGTAGCCACACTGAGGTCAACACAGCTCTGCTCTCGTAGCCACACTGAGGTCAACACAGCTCTGCTCTCGTAGCCACACTGAGGTCAACACAGCTCTGCTCTCGTAGCCACACTGAGATCAGCACAGCTCTGCTCTCGTAGCCACACTGAGATCAGCACAGCTCTGCTCTCGTAGCCACACTGAGGTCAACACAGCTCTGGTCTCGTAGCCATACTGAGATCAGCACAGCTCTGCTCTCGTAGCCACACTGAGGTCAACACAGCTCTGCTCTCGTAGCCACACTGAGGTCAACACAGCTCTGCTCTCGTAGCCACACTGAGGTCAACACAGCTCTGCTCTCGTAGCCACACTGAGATCAGCACAGCTCTGCTCTCGTAGCCACACTGAGATCAGCACAGCTCTGCTCTCGTAGCCACACTGAGGTCAACACAGCTCTGGTCTCGTAGCCATACTGAGATCAGCACAGCTCTGCTCTCGTAGCCACACTGAGGTCAACACAGCTCTGCTCTCGTAGCCACACTGAGGTCAACACAGCTCTGCTCTCGTAGCCATACTGAGGTCAACACAGCTCTGGTCTCGTAGCCACACTGAGGTCAACACAGCTCTGGTCTCGTAGCCACACTGAGGTCAACACAGCTCTGCTCTCGTAGCCACACTGAGGTCAACACAGCTCTGCTCTCGTAGCCATACTGAGGTCAACACAGCTCTGCTCTCGTAGCCACACTGAGGTGAACACAGCTCTGCTCTCGTAGCCACACTGAGGTCAACACAGCTCTGCTCTAGTAGCCACACTGAGGACAACACAGCTCTGCTCACGTAGCCACACTGAGGTCAACACAGCTCTGCTCTCGTAGCCACACTGAGGTCAACACAGCTCTGCTCTCGTAGCCACACTGAGGTCAACACAGCTCTGCTCTCGTAGCCACACTGAGGTCAACACAGCTCTGCTCTCGTAGCCACACTGAGGTCAACACAGCTCTGCTCTCGTATCCACACTGAGGTCAACACAGCTCTGCTCTCGTAGCCACACTGAGGTCAACACAGCTATACTCTCGTAGCCACACTGAGGTCAACACAGCTCTGCTCTCGTAGCCACACTGAGGTCAACACAGCTCTGCTCTCGTAGCCACACTGAGGTCAACACAGTTCTGCTCTCGTAGCCACACTGAGGTCAACACAGCTCTGCTCTCGTAGCCACACTGAGATCAGCACAGCTCTGCTCTCGTAGCCACACTGAGGTCAACACAGCTCTGCTCTCGTAGCCACACTGAGGTCAACACAGCTCTGCTCTCGTAGCCACACTGAGGTCAACACAGCTCTGCTCTCGTAGCCACACTGAGGTCAACACAGCTCTGATCTCGTAGCGACACTGAGGTCAACACAGCTCTGCTCTCGTAGCCACACTGAGGTCAACACAGCTCTGCTCTCGTAGCCACACTGAGGTCAACACAGCTCTGCTCTCGTAGCGACACTGAGGTCAACACAGCTGTGCTCTCGTAGCCACACTGAGGTCAACACAGCTCTGCTCTCGTAGCCACACTGAGGTCAACACAGCTCTGCTCTCGTTGCCACACTGAGGTCAACACAGCTCTGCTCTCGTAGCCACACTGACGTCAACACGGCTCTGCTCTCGTAGCCACACTGAGGTCAACACAGCTCTGCTCTCGTAGCCACACTGAGGTCAACACGGCTCTGCTCTCGTAGCCACACTGAGGTCAACACAGCTCTGCTCTCGTAGCCACACTGAGGTCAACACCGCTCTGCTCTCGTAGCCACACTGAGGTCAACACAGCTCTGCTCTCGTAGCCACACTGAGGTCAACACAGCTCTGCTCTCGTAGCCACACTGAGGTCAACACAGCTCTGCTCTCGTAGCCACACTGAGGTCAACACAGCTCTGCTCTCGTAGCCACACTGAGGTCAACACAGCTCTGCTCTCGTAGCCACACTGAGGTCAACACAGCTCTGCTCTCGTAGCCACACTGAGGTCAACACAGCTCTGCTCTCGTAGCCACACTGAGGTCAACACAGCTCTGCTCTCGTAGCCACACTGAGATCAGCACAGCTCTGCTCTCGTAGCCACACTGAGGTCAACACAGCTCTGCTCTCGTAGCCACACTGAGGTCAACACAGCTCTGCTCTCGTAGCCACACTGAGGTCAACACAGCTCTGCTCTCGTAGCCACACTGAGGTCAACACAGCTCTGCTCTCGTAGCCACACTGAGGTCAACACAGCACTGCTCTCGTAGCCACACTGAGGTCAACACAGCTCTGCTCTCGTAGCCACACTGAGGTCAACACAGCTCTGCTCTCGTAGCCACACTGAGGTCAACACAGCTCTGCTCTCGTAGCCACACTGAGGTCAACACAGCTCTGCTCTCGTAGCCACACTGAGATCAGCACAGCTCTGCTCTCGAAGCCACACTGAGATCAGCACAGCTCTGCTCTCGTAGCCACACTGAGGTCAACACAGCTCTGGTCTCGTAGCCATACTGAGATCAGCACAGCTCTGCTCTCGTAGCCACACTGAGGTGAACACAGCTCTGCTCTCGTAGCCACACTGAGGTCAACACAGCTCTGCTCTCGTAGCAACACTGAGGTCAACACAGCTCTGCTCTCGTAGCCACACTGAGATCAGCACAGCTCTGCTCTCGTAGCCACACTGAGATCAGCACAGCTCTGCTCTCGTAGCCACACTGAGGTCAACACAGCTCTGGTCTCGTAGCCATACTGAGATCAGCACAGCTCTGCTCTCGTAGCCACACTGAGGTCAACACAGCTCTGCTCTCGTAGCCACACTGAGGTCAACACAGCTCTGCTCTCGTAGCCACACTGAGGTCAACACAGCTCTGCTCTCGTAGCCACACTGAGGTCAACACAGCTCTGCTCTCGTAGCCACACTGAGGTGAACACAGCTCTGCTCTCGTAGCCACACTGAGGTCAACACAGCTCTGCTCTCGTAGCCACACTGAGGTCAACACAGCTCTGCTCTCGTAGCCACACTGAGGTCAACACAGCTCTACTCTCGTAGCCACACTGAGATCACCACAGCTCTGCTCTCGTAGCCACACTGAGGTCAACACAGCTCTGGTCTCGTTGCCATACTGAGATCAGCACAGCTCTGCTCTCGTAGCCACACTGAGGTCAACACAGCTCTGCTCTCGTAGCCACACTGAGGTCAACACAGCTCTGCTCTCGTAGCCACACTGAGGTCAACACAGTTCTGCTCTCGTAGCCATACTGAGGTCAACACAGCTCTGGTCTCGTAGCCACACTGAGGTCAACACATCTCTGCTCTCGTAGCCACACTGAGGTCAACACAGCTCTGCTCTCGTAGCCACACTGAGGTAAACACAGCTCTGCTCTCGTAGCCACACTGAGGTCAACACAGCTCTGCTCTCGTAGCCACACTGAGGTCAACACAGCTCTGCTCTCGTAGCCACACTGAGATCAGCACAGCTCTGCTCTCGTAGCCACACTGAGATCAGCACAGCTCTGCTCTCGTAGCCACACTGAGGTCAACACAGCTCTGGTCTCGTAGCCATACTGAGATCAGCACAGCTCTGCTCTCGTAGCCACACTGAGGTCAACACAGCTCTGCTCTCGTAGCCACACTGAGGTCAACACAGCTCTGCTCTCGTAGCCACACTGAGGTCAACACAGCTCTGCTCTCGTAGCCACACTGAGGTCAACACAGCTCTGCTCTCGTAGCCACACTGAGGTCAACACAGCTCTGCTCTCGTAGCCACACTGAGGTCAACACAGCTCTGCTCTCGTAGCCACACTGAGATCAGCACAGCTCTGCTCTCGTAGCCACACTGAGATCAGCACAGCTCTGCTCTCGTAGCCACACTGAGGTCAACACAGCTCTGGTCTCGTAGCCATACTGAGATCAGCACAGCTCTGCTCTCGTAGCCACACTGAGGTCAACACAGCTCTGCTCTCGTAGCCACACTGAGGTCAACACAGCTCTGCTCTCGTAGCCACACTGAGGTCAACACAGCTCTGCTCTCGTAGCCACACTGAGATCAGCACAGCTCTGCTCTCGTAGCCACACTGAGGTCAACACAGCTCTGGTCTCGTAGCCACACTGAGGTCAACACAGCTCTGCTCTCGTAGCCACACTGAGGTCAACACAGCTCTGCTCTCGTAGCCACACTGAGGTCAACACAGCTCTGCTCTCGTAGCCACACTGAGATCAGCACAGCTCTGCTCTCGTAGCCACACTGAGATCAGCACAGCTCTGCTCTCGTAGCCACACTGAGGTCAACACAGCTCTGGTCTCGTAGCCATACTGAGATCAGCACAGCTCTGCTCTCGTAGCCACACTGAGGTCAACACAGCTCTGCTCTCGTAGCCACACTGAGGTCAACACAGCTCTGCTCTCGTAGCCACACTGAGGTCAACACAGCTCTGCTCTCGTAGCCACACTGAGATCAGCACAGCTCTGCTCTCGTAGCCACACTGAGGTCAACACAGCTCTGGTCTCGTAGCCATACTGAGATCAGCACAGCTCTGCTCTCGTAGCCACACTGAGGTCAACACAGCTCTGCTCTCGTAGCCACACTGAGGTCAACACAGCTCTGCTCTCGTAACCATACTGAGGTCAACACAGCTCTGGTCTCGTAGCCACACTGAGGTCAACACAGCTCTGCTCTCGTAGCCACACTGAGGTCAACACAGCTCTGCTCTCGTAGCCACACTGAGGTCAACACAGCTCTGCTCTCGTAGCCATACTGAGGTCAACACAGCTCTTCTCTCGTAGCCACACTGAGGTCAACACAGCTCTGCTCTCGTAGCCACACTGAGGTCAACACAGCTCTGCTCTCGTAGCCACACTGAGGTCAACACAGCTCTGCTCTCGTAGCCACACTGAGGTCAACACAGCTCTGCTCTCGTAGCCACACTGAGGTCAACACAGCTCTGCTCTCGTAGCCACACTGAGGTCAACACAGCTCTGCTCTCGTAGCCACGCTGAGGTCAACACAGCTCTGCTCTCGTAGCCACACTGAGGTCAACACAGCTCTGCTCTCGTAGCCACACTGAGGTCAACACAGGTCTACTCTCGTAGCCACACTGAGATCAGCACAGCTCTGCTCTCGTAGCCACACTGAGGTCAACACAGCTCTGGTCTCGTTGCCATACTGAGATCAGCACAGCTCTGCTCTCGTAACCACACTGAGGTCAACACAGCTCTGCTCTCGTAGCCACACTGAGGTCAACACAGCTCTGCTCTCGTAGCCACACTGAGGTCAACACAGTTCTGCTCTCGTAGCCATACTGAGGTCAACACAGCTCTGGTCTCGTAGCCACACTGAGGTCAACACAGCTCTGCTCTCGTAGCCACACTGAGGTCAACACAGCTCTGCTCTCGTAGCCACACTGAGGTCAACACAGCTCTGCTCTCGTAGCCACACTGAGGTCAACACAGCTCTGCTCTCGTAGCCACACTGAGGTCAACACAGCTCTGCTCTCGTAGCCACACTGAGGTCAACACAGCTCTGCTCTCGTAGCCACACTGAGGTCAACACAGCTCTGCTCTCGTAGCCACACTGAGGTCAACACAGCTCTGCTCTCGTAGCCACACTGAGATCAGCACAGCTCTGCTCTCGTAGCCACACTGAGATCAGCACAGCTCTGCTCTCGTAGCCACACTGAGGTCAACACAGCTCTGGTCTCGTAGCCATACTGAGATCAGCACAGCTCTGCTCTCGTAGCCACACTGAGGTCAACACAGCTCTGCTCTCGTAGCCACACTGAGGTCAACACAGCTCTGCTCTCGTAGCCACACTGAGGTCAACACAGCTCTGCTCTCGTAGCCACACTGAGATCAGCACAGCTCTGCTCTCGTAGCCACACTGAGATCAGCACAGCTCTGCTCTCGTAGCCACACTGAGGTCAATACAGCTCTGGTCTCGTAGCCATACTGAGATCAGCACAGCTCTGCTCTCGTAGCCACACTGAGGTCAACACAGCTCTGCTCTCGTAGCCACACTGAGGTCAACACAGTTCTGCTCTCGTAGCCATACTGAGGTCAACACAGCTCTGGTCTCGTAGCCACACTGAGGTCAACACAGCTCTGCTCTCGTAGCCACACTGAGGTCAACACAGCTCTGCTCTCGTAGCCACACTGAGGTCAACACAGCTCTGCTCTCGTAGCCATACTGAGGTCAACACAGCTCTGCTCTCGTAGCCACACTGAGGTCAACACAGCTCTGCTCTCGTAGCCACACTGAGGTCAACACAGCTCTGCTGTCGTAGCCACACTGAGGTCAACACAGCTCTGCTCTCGTAGCCACACTGAGGTCAACACAGCTCTGCTCTCGTAGCCACACTGAGGTAAACACAGCTCTGCTCTCGTAGCCACACTGAGGTCAACACAGCTCTGCTCTCGTAGCCACACTGAGGTCAACACAGCTCTGCTCTCGTAGCCACACTGAGATCAGCACAGCTCTGCTCTCGTAGCCACACTGAGATCAGCACAACTCTGCTCTCGTAGCCACACTGAGGTCAACACAGCTCTGGTCTCGTAGCCATACTGAGATCAGCACAGCTCTGCTCTCGTAGCCACACTGAGGTCAACACAGCTCTGCTCTCGTAGCCACACTGAGGTCAACACAGCTCTGCTCTCGTAGCCACACTGAGGTAAACACAGCTCTGCTCTCGTAGCCACACTGAGGTCAACACAGCTCTGGTCTCGTAGCCATACTGAGATCAGCACAGCTCTGCTCTCGTAGCCACACTGAGGTCAACACAGCTCTGCTCTCGTAGCCACACTGAGGTCAACACAGCTCTGCTCTCGTAGCCATACTGAGGTCAACACAGCTCTGGTCTCGTAGCCACACTGAGGTCAACACAGCTCTGGTCTCGTAGCCACACTGAGGTCAACACAGCTCTGCTCTCGTAGCCACACTGAGGTCAACACAGCTCTGGTCTCGTAGCCATACTGAGGTCAACACAGCTCTTCTCTCGTAGCCACACTGAGGTCAACACAGCTCTGCTCTCGTAGCCACACTGAGGTCAACACAGCTCTGCTCTCGTAGCCACACTGAGGTCAACACAGCTCTGCTCTCGTAGCCACACTGAGGTCAACACAGCTCTGCTCTCGTAGCCACACTGAGGTCAACACAGCTCTGCTCTCGTAGCCATACTGAGGTCAACACAGCTCTGGTCTAGTAGCCTCACTGAGATCAGCACAGCTCTGCTCTCGTAGCCACACTGAGGTCAACACAGCTCTGCTCTTGTAGCCACACTGAGGTCAACAAAGTTCTGCTCTTGTAGCCACACTGAGGTCAGCACATTACTGGCATGCATCTGCTCATAACTGCTGAGGAACACAACTCTGTTCCTGTAGCTTATAAATAGATAATCACAAACTAAGTTTCTGATTATTCTTGCTGACTTCTTCCTGACTTTATATCATCTTTTCTTCACCTCTCACCTTGCTTCCTAATCCTTCTCTTCTAAGATAACTTTCTCTTCCAACATTTTCAATCATCTCTCCTTAATTCGCAACTTCCCCTTTCCTTTCCGTGTATATTTTCAGTCAATAACCATTCGTCCTACCTTTTTTATTTGTTTCTGCTTACACCTGCTTCCTTACTTCTTTCTTACCCCTCTCTTTCCTCACCCACTTCTTCCTTTCTTCCTGCACCTGTTTAGTGTTTAATTTTAATATTATAATAAGAGTTACCGTATTCTTTCCTACTCCATTTAGCTTTCCTACACAAAGGGTGTCATATAGGGAGGTAAGGAACGAAAGGATAATTGAGGAATAAGGGAGTTACGGGAGGGAGAACGCAGGAAAGGTGAGTCGAGTGACAGAAACGGAGGTAATGTGAGGTCACGGGTGACTACATCATCTCTCATTAACTCTACACTACTCACTACCGTATAACTCACCCACTCTTCACTCACTCCACCTTATATGAATAAAATTAAGCATAAGAAAAATAAATAAATAACAGGGACAGTGAATATTACTATTCTACTCAAGTGCAGTTTATTATTAAGTCCTTGTGCAATAATATATTTGGGAACAGGAGAACACTATTGGGTTTAGATAAATTGGGACTGTACATAAACAGTGAGACAAGGGTTACAATTAACTGACAAAACTGAATATAACTTACAATGTAAGTGCAGTAGGACAGTTCACCTCAGGAACTCAGACTCTAGCCACAGATCCCAAGACCTCCACAGCACGAGCACTGCTCCAAGCCCTCTCCCACAGCTCTGCACACAGGCAGCAGCTCTGCCCAAATCTCTTCCCAAGAGCTGTGCACACAGGCCAGAGCTCCTCCCAAACCTCTTTTCTAGCTGTTTCCTGCATCCCCCTTAACCCCAGGTTTTGGGGGTTCACCCTCCATGGGTCACACCACGTGCTTTCATAATGGTGATCCTTTTTAAATCAATTGCTCTCTCTAGGCTGGATACTGCTGTACATTAACATCTCCATTCAAGGCAGGTGAAATTGCAGATCTAGAGAACATTTACTGCACATATAAGCTCCATTAAACACCTTAACTACTGGGAGCGCCTGGAAGCGCTTGACTTGTACTCACTGGAGCTCAGAAGGGAGAGATACATCATAATCTACACCTGGAAGATTCTGGAGGGACTGGTCCCTAATATGCACACAGAAATCACTTCGTACGAAAGCAAAAGACTTGGCAGGAGATGCAACATACCCCCAATGAAAAGTAGGGGCGTCAATAGTACACTAAGAGAAAACACAATAAATGTCCGAGGGCCAAGATTGTTCAACAGCCTCCCACCAGCCATAAGGGGAATTACCAATGGACCCCTGGTTGTCTTCAAGAGAGAGCTGAATAGATACCTAAAGTCAGTGCCGGATCAACTGGGCTGTGGTCCGTACGTTGGACTACGTGCGGCCAGCAGTAACAGCCTGGTTGATCAGGCCCTGATCCACCAGGAGGCCTTGTCATGGACCGGGCCGCGGGGGCGTTGATCCCCGGAATACCCTCCAGGTAGCCTCTCCAGGTAGGTAGGTCAGTAGATTGCAAGATGTTGTTACTGCTAGACTAAGGCTAGGCTATAAATATCTATGGCAGTACGGTTTGTATGGAGATGTCAATGACATAAAATGCAAAGTGTATGGACATAGACAGGACCATACACTGGAACATTATGTCTTGGTGTCCAAACATCCAGCCTTTCAGAGACACCTTGCAAAACTTACAGTATATAACAAATCACTTCATTATTAATGAGATCTCTGAAATCTTGAGGCTGTATCCACAATTTGCATCGACTAGATGAATGATGTGTTTTTATAGAGGAAATTACAACCCAGTTTTGACCACTGTTTTTTTTAGTGGTAATAAAGTATCACTTTTTTTCGAGACTGTATTCCTTACCATATCGTGTAAATTAACCTCATGAAGTAATTGTAAAATAAGAAATGACTAACATTTCTTTCCAGTGATGTAACAATGTTCAGTGGGGTCTCACAAAGACCCGTTGTGACACATATGGTCCTGTTTTTTGCTCTACCTCTCACAGGATGACCTACTGGTGCACAGTAAGCTAACCACTGAGGCGGGGCAACTAACAACTACCTCAGTATATATAAATTTAGAGTTTGCTTTTATCCCTAAACGCTCATGTTTGGGCTAAAAGTATTTTCGTTTGCTGGTGAAGAAGTAACAGAGCATTGTTGACCCTCGTGTATCAACGGGCTTTAACCCAATGAACTATCCAACCAATGTAACATGGATGTTTAAATATATTATGTATATTTCTCTGTGTCAGCTGATGGTTTACTAGTCAGAAAAATGGCTCTTGATGCGCATCTTTGTCAGATGATGACCAGATTAATGATTAAACGACCATCATCGCACTTGTGCAATCTGTGTAATCATAGTTATGAATTCATCACAGTACCAGAAAGAGGTTTTTCCATACCATTAAAAAAATTACAATGCTATGTCTTATTTCCGCGTATCAACAAGCCATGGATGTTCGGAATACAGGACTGCCGACTCAGATACGTTTATCTTCCCGCTTACTTCATTTTTCGAGGGGAAGAAAACTGCGAAACTGAAGACCGCGACGAGGTCATTCAGTCGGAACTAAGATGACGAGTTGAGGGGAGGATAACTACCGCTCTTACAGCACCGACGGCAGAATACCAAGAAAATGTTTATCTTCCATATTTTCCTCTCGTCTGACAAAAATGCGAATCTCAAGTCTTAAAAGTAGCTGAAGTATTGAATAGTCCATAAACTTTGAAAATGACACTAATAGGAAAAGCAGACTTTTAGTCACACGATGGTTCACACATGTGGAAATTTTTTTCAGAATTTTCCTAAATGTAGAACATATAAATGAATAATATAATAATTGCATATTAAAATGTGATGTTATCTGGACCCTTAGAGAAATTTCAAGTGAAGGGGGATGCGCAAGAGCCGGAGAGTGGCGCGGACAGGAGACAACTTACTGAATTTAATGTGTGAACACTGGACTGAGTTGTGCAATGTGATCAGGCATTCTCAAAAGTCAGCTGGGGTTTCTCGGCCTGAATTTGTAATTAGGAACACGTGTTAATGTCCCCTACTGAAGAACTGGGACAGGAAATTTGCGGGACTTCAAGAATTACTTGTGGATGGCAGAAGATAAGGGATGCAAACATCACTCACACGGAAATACACCATTTGTTCTTGCATTTAGATCTCTAGCTGGCCAGTGTAGGGTCTAGGTGTTAGGCAGGCATTGTGGTGTGATCCATCTACAGTAATTAAGTGGTAAGTGTTAACACCAATTTTATTTTTTGTACCCAGAGAGCCTAATTATATACAGTCCACAATTTTAATTTACCAGAGTAATTGGTTTTAATATTATAATTATTAATTTAATAACAGGTCTACCTTTTTGTGAGAGTATAGGGAGTGAGCAACGAGGGAGTTACAGCTCAGCGACCTGCTGTGAAATAGACACATGTCGTTTCTTTCAACCATTCATCTACAGACCTGCTGTGACTTAAGTCCCATTTACCTCACCCAAATTACTTGCAGATAATAATTCAAGTAATACCCTGTAAGTCTCCTGCAGGTGATTTGTTCACATAATAATTTTCACAACATAGACGTCATAATAAAAATGTTTCTTTTAACTATGTGTCTTTTTTGTCTCCTTACTGAAGCATTGTTGCATTTTAACTCAAAAACAATCATCCATAAATAATGCACAATTTGGAAAGGAAAATTGAACGACTTTTCAATTTGTCTTAAAGGTATTATCAAGTTGTTTTGTTCATTGTTCCATTCACAGTATTGTGATTTTTTCTTCATAATGATGATAGTTTTTAAATTACTTTAAAAATCTAATGAAATTATTAAGAGTGAAGACCGATATTATATTTGTTTTCCTTAACCCTAAATGATGTAACAAAGGCCAGTAGTACAGTTGACACTAATACGGGTTGATCCCTACGATGCCCTACAACAGCTGGCTAGTACCTGGCTATGTATTTACCGCTAGTTAAATAGGTGTAACATGTTTAAAGTGTCTTGTCGATACGTGCCGCTCCGCACGAGAATCGAACTCGGATACTTTCTCTTACGAGCTAAAACCTCTACCAATCCGTTTTGTGTGTGTGTGTACTCACCTATTTGTACTCACCTATTTGTGGTTGCAAGGGTCGAGTCTTAGCTCCTGGCCCCGCCTCTTCACCGGTTGCTACTGGGCCCTCTCTCCCCGCTCCATGAGCTTTATCATACCTCGTCTTAAAACTATGTATGGTTCCTGCCTCCACTACATCACTTTCTAGGCTATTCTACTGCCTGACAACTCTATAACTGAAGAAATACTTCCTAATATCTCTCTGACACACCTGTGTCTTCAACTTCCAATTGTGACCTCTTGTTTCTGTGTCCCATCCCTGGAACATCCTGTCTTTGTCCACCTTGTCTATTCTGCGCAGTATTTTATATGTCGTTATCATGTCTCCCCTATCCCTCCTGTCCTCTAGTGTCGTCAGGCCGATTTCCCTTAACCTTTCTTCATAGGACATTCCCCTTAGCTCTGGAACTAACCTTGTCGCAAACCCTTGTACTTTCTCTAGTTTCTTGACGTGCTTTATCAAGTGTGGGTTCCAAACAGGTGCTGCATACTCCAGCATGGGCCTGACGTACACGGTGTACAGTGTCTTGAACGATTCCTTATTAAGGTATCGGAACGCTGTTCTCAGGTTTGCCAGGCTCCCATATGCTGCAGCAGTTAGCTGGTTGATGTGTGCTTCCTGAGACATGCTCGGTGTTATACTCACTCCAAGATCTTTCTCCTTGAGCGAGGTTTGCAGTCTTTGGCCACCTAGCCTATACTCTGTCTGTGGTCTTCTGTGCCCTTCCCCAAACTTCATTACTTTGCATTTGGCGGGATTAAATTCGAGAAGCCAGTTGCTGGATCAGGTGTCCAGTCTGTCCAGGTCTCTTTGAAGTCCTGCCCGGTCCTCATCTGATTTAATTCTTCTCATTAACTTCACATCGTCTACGAACAGGGACACTTCTGAGTCTAACCCTTCCATCATGTCGTTCACATGTACCAAAAATAGCACTGGTCCTAGGACCGACCCCTGTGGGACCCCGCTCGTCACAGGTGCCCACTGTGATACATCATTACGTACCATGACTCGTTGTTGCCTCCCTGTCAGGTATTCTCTGATCCATTGCAGTGCCCTTCCTGTTACATGCGCCTGATCCTCTAGCTTCTACACTAATCTCTTGTGAGGAACTGTGTCAAAGGCCTTCTTGCAGTCCAAGAAGATGTAATCAACCCACCCCTCTCTCTCGTGTCTTACTTCTGTTACTTTATTATAAAACTCCAGAAGGTTTGTGACACAGGATTTTCCTTCCATGAATCCATGCTGGTTGGCGTTTATACTCTTGTTCCGTTCCAGGTGCTCCACCACTCTCCTCCTGATAATCTTCTCCATAACTTTGCATACTATACACGTCAGTGACACAGGTCTATAGTTTAGTGCCTCTTTTCTGTCTCCTTTTTTAAAAATGGGAACTACATTTGCCGTCTTCCATACCTCAGGTAGTTGCCCAGTTTCCAGGGACGTCTTGAAGATTGTGGTAAGTGGCACACACAACATATCCGCTCCCTCTCTAAGGACCCATGGGGAGATGTTGTCTGGTCCCATTGCCTTTGAGGTATCGATGTCCCTTAGCAGTTTCTTCACCTCCTCCTCATCTGTATGTATGTCATCCAACACTTGTTGGTATATTCCTTGTTGGTGCCCCCATCTGGTCTGTCCCCCGAGAGGCCTTCTTGTCTCCATTGTAAATACTTCCTTAAATCTTATGTTGAGCTCCTCACATACATGTTGATCGTTTCTTGTGAGTTCTCCACCTTCTTTCCTCAGCCTTATCACCTGGTCTTTGACTGTTGTCTTCCTCCTAATGTGGCTATGCAGCAGTTTCGGGTCAGACTTGACTTTAGATGCTATGTCGTTTTCGTACTGTCGCTGGGCCTCCCTCCTTATCCGTGCTTACTCGTTTCTGGCTCTTCTACTAATCTCCTTATTTTCCTGGGTCCTTTGCCTACTGTACCTTTTCCATTCTCTGGTGCACATAGTTTTTGCCTCCCTACACCTTCGGGTAAACCAAGGACTCGCTTTGGTCTTCTAATTATTTCTGTTTCCCTTGGGAACAAACCTTTCCTCTGTCTCCTTGCATTTTGTTGCTACATATTCCATCATCTCGTTTACTGATTTTCCTATCAGTTCTCTGTCCCACTGAACCTCCTGCAGGAAGTTCCTCATACCTGTGTAGTCCTCCCTGTTACCTTCTCCACTTGTAACTCTACTATATAATCAAAACTCAGAACCACGTGATCGCTAGCTCCAAGGGGCCTCTCGTAAGTGATGTCCTCAATGTCTGAACTGCTCAGGGTGAACACAAGATCCAGTCTTGCTGGCTCATCCTCCCCCCTCTCTCTCTGGTAGTGTCCCTGACATGTTGATGCATGAGGTTTTCAAGTGTGTATGTGTGTGTGTTTAGTGTATATAACAAATATGAAATTTATAATAAGGTACATGGGTAAGTATGCAAGCACAACTGCTGGTATGCTGGTATTCTGGTATACTGGTATTCAAGGGAAAGCATGCGGACACAACTGCTGTTGTATAATGGTAATCATGGGTAAGCATGCAAGCACAACTGTTGTTGTATGATGGTAATCATGCTAAACGATCATGCAACCAGATCAGTAGCAATTGCCACCATTTTCGTCCCCAGTGAGGAAGAGAGAAGACGCAGAGTGCATTGATCGTGTAATTTGTTTAGTTTGCCCTCAGGCATGCTGTGTAGTGTCGGTTTACCAGCCAAGACAACAGCACTCCAGGTTGTCAAAATGCGGATCTCGAGTGGCTGTCGGAGATAGAGTTTCACACGCATTCACGTTGCATTACTCCTAGAGTTTATTGAGAGCAGTGCCACAGACACCATCTGTCTAATGTTTGGGCAAAGGAGACACGCAGACACTGAAAAAAGACGCCCTCTGTAAACATCACAAAGATATATGGAGTCACGAGAGAAAGATGTACTGTACTTTAATTTAGAAGCATAGAGAGCACACGCGCACGCACACACCACACACACACATACACACACACACACACACACACACACATACACACACATACACACACACACACACACACACACACACACACACACACACACACACACACGCGCGCGCGCGCTCGCGCGCGCGCGTAGGGGAGGCAGGAACCATACATAGTTTTAAGACGAGGTTTGATAAAGCACATGGAGCAGGGAGAGAGAGGACCCAGTAGCGATCAGTGAAGAGGCGGTGCCAGGAGCTATGAATCGACCCCTGCAACTACAAATAAGTGAGTACAAATAACTGAGAAGACACACACACACACACACACACACACACACACACACACACACACACAGCGTTCCGATACCTTAGTAAGGAATCGTTCAAGACACTGTACACCGTGTACGTCAGGCTCATACTGGAGTATGCAGCGCCTGTTTGGAACCCGCACTTGATAAAGCATGTCAAGAAACTAGAGTAAATGCAAAGGTTTGCGACATGATTAGTTCCAGAGCTAAGGGGAATGTCCTATGAAGAAAGATTAAGGGAAATCGGCCTGACGACACTAGAGGACAGGAGGGTCAGGGGAGACATGATAATGACATATAAAATACTGCGCGGAATAGACAAGGTGGACAAAGACAGGATGTTCCAGGGAGGGGACACAGAAACAAGAGGTCACAATTGGAAGTTGAAGACACAGATGAGTCAGAGAGATATTAGGAAGTATTTCTTCAGTCATAGAGTTGTCAGTCAGTGGAATAGCCATGAAAGTGATGTAGAGGAGGCAGGAACCATACATAGTTTTAAGATGAGGTTTGATAAAACTCATGGAGCGGGGAGAGAGAGGGCCCAGTAGCAACCGGTGAAGAGGCGGGGCCAGGAGCTAAGACTCGACCCCTGCAACAACAAATAGGTGAGTACAAATAGGTGAGTACACACACAAGACTCAGATGAGCCAGAGGGATGTTCGGAAGTTTTTCTTCAGTCATAGAGTTGTCTGGAAGTGGAATAGTCTGGAAAGTGACATAGTGGAGGCAGGAACCATACATAGTTTTCAGACGAGGATTGATAAAGCTCCTGGAGCAGGGAGAGAGAGGACCTAGTAGCGATCAATGAAGAGGCGGAGCGAGGAGCTATGAATCGACCCCTGCAACCACAACTAGGTGAGTACAGACAATGTTTAGTTACTGAAGATGGTAACTGGTATCCATACAGAACACATTTAATTTCCTGTCCCAACCACACGAGTCTTGACCGGCTCGGACCTTCCATTCATAATTCATTATTCAGTAACGCCGATCTCACCAACATTCGTTAATTCTCATCTTTATTATCCTTAAATATCGTTATTAGTTTTCTTCAGAATCAATGCCATCCTCTCATGCCTAACCTTCCCTCTATGCTATGTACACTAACGGTCCCTTTCAAGGCAGGTGAAATTGCAGAACTGCGATATAGCACCTAAAATATTTGGAACGGTTGAAGTCCCTTGATTTGTATTCCCTGGAACGCAGGCGAGAAAGATATTTGATAATATGCATTTGGATAATCCTAGAGGGACTAGTCCCAAAGTTGCGCAAGAAAATCGCTCCCTTCAAAAGCAAAAGACTGGGCATGAGATGCAACATCCCCTCAATGAAAAGCAGGGCCACCACGAGTACACTTAGAGACAACACAATAAGTGTAAGAGACCCAAGACTGTTCAATTTCCTCCCAGCATACATAAGGGGGATTACCAATAGACTCCAGGCTGTCTTCAAGAAGGCACTGGACAAGCACCTAAAGTCGGTACTTGATCAACCGGGCTGTAGATAGTAAGTCCTGATCCACCAGGAGGCCTGGTCACAGACCGGGCCGAGGGGGCGTTGATACCTTCTCCAGGTATACTCCAGGTATACTCCAGGTATGTTTGTTAGCCATAGTTCTACTGGCTACTAAGAGTCTGCAGGAGCGTGTTCCTGGGGCCAACGCCCCCGCGGCCCTGTCCATGACTAGGCCTTCCAGTGGATCAGACCCTGATCACCCAGGCTGTTAATGTCTATCTGCATAATACCGACGGAGTTCTGCTGAACTATGAACCTATCGAACATTATATGAAACTAAAATGTAATTTCATAATGGAATCTAAATAACAGAAGTCAGAATACCGAGGCTGGAATAGTTCATGACTGATAAACAAATTAAAATGAAAGTTAAGGCATTTAGGTTCATCCTGAATCATTATTGTGCCAGTCGGTCCAGGACTGCTAAGAGAGCAAGACTCATCAACGTCCTCCGCCCGTGCGGAAGACATCACCAGTAAACACCTGGTGGTCCAGGACTGCTAAGAGAGCATGACTCATCAACGTCCTCCGCCCGTGCGCAAGACATCACCAGTAAACACCTGGTGGTCTTCAAGAGCAAACTTGATAGATTCCTCAAAATAGTTCTTGATTAAACGGCGTGCCGTGCATACGTTGTACTGCTGGCGGCTGGCACTAACAACTTGATGGATCAGACCAGGATCCAGGATGCCTGGTCTGGGACTGGGCCGGAGGAGCGGTGACCTCCAGAAGCGACTCTTGGTAAATTCCAGGTAAACACTTCTCTCTCATACTGCTGTCATGCTGGCCTCTGATCTTCCACACTGGTCATGCTGGCCTCTGATCTTCCACACTAGTCATGCTGGCCTCTGATCTTCCACACTGGTCATGCTGGCCTCTGATCTTCCACACTGGTCATGCTGGCCTCTGATCTTCCACACTGGTCATGCTGGCCTCTGATCTTCCACACTGGTCATGCTGGCCTCTGATCTTCCACACTGGTCATGCTGGCCTCTGATCTTCCACACTGGTCATGCTGGCCTCTGATCTTCCACACTGGTCATGCTGGCCTCTGATCTTCCACACTGGTCATGCTGGCCTCTGATCTTCCACACTGGTCATGCTGGCCTCTGATCTTCCACACTGGTCATGCTGGCCTCTGATCTTCCACACTGGTCATGCTGGCCTCTGATCTTCCACACTAGTCATGCTGGCCTCTGATCTTCCACACTGGTCATGCTGGCCTCTGATCTTCCAAACTGGTCATGCTGGCCTCTGATCTTCCACACTGGTCATGCTGGCCTCTGATCTTCCACACTGGTCATGCTGGCCTCTGAATTTCCACACTGGTCATGCTGGCCTCTGATCTTCCACACTGGTCATGCTGGCCTCTGATCTTCCACACTGGTCATGCTGGCCTCTGATCTTCCACACTGGTCATGCTGGCCTCTGATCTTCCACACTGGTCATGCTGGCCTCTGATCTTCCACACTGGTCATGCTGGCCTCTGATCTTCCACACTGGTCATGCTGGCCTCTGATCTTCCACACTGGTCATGCTGGCCTCTGATCTTCCACACTGGTCATGCTGGCCTCTGATCTTCCACACTAGTCATGCTGGCCTCTGATCTTCCACGCTGGTCATGCTGGCCTCTGATCTTCCACACTGGTCATGCTGGCCTCTGATCTTCCACACTGGTCATGCTGGCCTCTGATCTTCCACACTGGTCATGCTGGCCTCTGATCTTCCACACTGGTCATGCTGGCCTCTGATCTTCCACACTGGTCATGCTGGCCTCTGATCTTCCACACTGGTCATGCTGGCCTCTGATCTTCCACACTGGTCATGCTGGCCTCTGATCTTCCACACTAGTCATGCTGGCCTCTGATCTTCCACACTGGTCATGCTGGCCTCTGATCTTCCACACTGGTCATGCTGGCCTCTGATCTTCCACACTGGTCATGCTGGCCTCTGATCTTCCACACTGGTCATGCTGGCCTCTGATCTTCCACACTGGTCATGCTGGCCTCTGATCTTCCACACTAGTCATGCTGGCCTCTGATCTTCCACACTGGTCATGCTGGCCTCTGATCTTCCACACTGGTCATGCTGGCCTCTGATCTTCCACACTGGTCATGCTGGCCTCTGATCTTCCACACTGGTCATGATGGCCTCTGATCTTCCACACTGGTCATGCTGGCCTCTGATCTTCCACACTGGTCATGCTGGCCTCTGATCTTCCACACTGGTCATGCTGGCCTCTGATCTTCCACACTGGTCATGCTGGCCTCTGATCTTCCACACTGGTCATGCTGGCCTCTGATCTTCCACACTGGTCATGCTGGCCTCTGATCTTCCACACTGGTCATGCTGGCCTCTGATCTTCCACACTGGTCATGCTGGCCTCTGATCTTCCACACTGGTCATGCTGGCCTCTGATCTTCCACACTGGTCATGCTGGCCTCTGATCTTCCACACTGGTCATGCTGGCCTCTGATCTTCCACACTGGTCATGCTGGCCTCTGATCTTCCACACTGGTCATGCTGGTCTCTGATCTTCCACACTGGTCATGCTGGCCTCTGATCTTCCACACTGGTCATGCTGGCCTCTGATCTTCCACACTGGTCATGCTGGCCTCTGATCTTCCACACTGGTCATGCTGGCCTCTGATCTTCCACACTGGTCATGCTGGCCTCTGATCTTCCACACTGGTCATGCTGGCCTCTGATCTTCCACACTAGTCATGCTGGCCTCTGATCTTCCACACTGGTCATGCTGGCCTCTGATCTTCCACACTGGTCATGCTGGCCTCTGATCTTCCACACTGGTCATGCTGGCCTCTGATCTTCCACACTGGTCATGATGGCCTCTGATCTTCCACACTGGTCATGCTGGCCTCTGATCTTCCACACTGGTCATGCTGGCCTCTGATCTTCCACACTGGTCATGCTGGCCTCTGATCTTCCACACTGGTCATGCTGGCCTCTGATCTTCCACACTGGTCATGCTGGCCTCTGATCTTCCACACTGGTCATGCTGGCCTCTGATCTTCCACACTGGTCATGCTGGCCTCTGATCTTCCACACTGGTCATGCTGGCCTCTGATCTTCCACACTGGTCATGCTGGCCTCTGATCTTCCACACTGGTCATGCTGGCCTCTGATCTTCCACACTGGTCATGCTGGCCTCTGATCTTCCACACTGGTCATGCTGGCCTCTGATCTTCCACACTGGTCATGCTGGTCTCTGATCTTCCACACTGGTCATGCTGGCCTCTGATCTTCCACACTGGTCATGCTGGCCTCTGATCTTCCACACTGGTCATGCTGGCCTCTGATCTTCCACACTGGTCATGCTGGCCTCTGATCTTCCACACTGGTCATGCTGGCCTCTGATCTTCCACACTGGTCATGCTGGCCTCTGATCTTCCACACTGGTCATGCTGGCCTCTGATCTTTCAGTGGGTATGATAAGTACCAGATCTCTCTCTCTCTCTCTCTCTCTCTCTCTCTCTCTCTCTCTCTCTCTCTCTCTCTCTCTCTCTCTCTCTCTCTCTCTCTCTCTCTCTCTCTCTCTCTCTCTCTCTCTCCGAACATGGCGAGACGATGTATGTTACTCTGTTCACGTAGCTATAATATTTGTACATGTGTGGGTCGACTGTTGAAGGTCACATCCTGGAAAAAACAGTACACCTACAAACAATAACAATAAGGATTATGTACCGAGAGTAAGTACACTATGTAACAAGAAACAATAACACGCCCTTAAAACACTCAAAGTGCTCAGGCCACTTAACCTTTCACACCTTTCTCCCCCTTTCTACCTACAACCTTTCACACCTTTCTCCCCCTCTCTTCCTACAACCTTTCACACCTTTCTCTCCCTCTCTACCTTAAACTTCTCTTACCTTTCACTCCCTGTCTACCCACAACGTTTTCCACTGCTCTGTCCTTCTCCAGTCGTTCCTCTTCCCACTCTTACCGTTTCTCTTATGACCTACCCTAAATAAAAGTAAATAATACAAGCATTTTCCTGCTCTTGGATCACACACACGGGGCCAGGATCTGAGACTCGACCACAGCAACCACATATAGGTGAGTGCATACACATATACAAGTACCTAGTAGCGATACATCTAGTTGCGACTAGCAAGGAGGCGGGGCTAGGAGCTGTGAATCAACCCCTGCAATCACAAATAGGTAAGTATAAATAGGTGAGTATACACGCACACACACACACACACACACACACACACACACACACACACACACACACACACACACACACACACACACACACACACACACACACACACACACATCACCGCCACCTGGTGTAAAGAACCCCTATGCCCCTTCTTTATTCCCCTCCTCATTTCTCACACCAACTATATGATACCTAACACCTGCTACCAGATATCCAACACCTGCCACCAGATACTGGTCTTTGAACAGCAGCAAATCTGCCCACGGGATACCGGACCCTCCAGCACGGTCATGCCCTGGCCTCAACGGTCCATCCTACAGAGCCTGTAGGACGATCCCTGGCCTCAACCATCCATCTAACAGAGTATGGGGAACGATCCCTGGCTCCAAGAGCTTAGTGTTTTCCTGAAATGCAACACTGTACTTGGTATCAGAACGTTAAGAAATGAACCAGACACTGTCACTATTAATCTTACTAAACGTCTAGAAGTAAATAAACAGATCTAAATGGGTTGTGAAAACATGCAATTATATTAAAGTTTGTAAGCCGCACGAACTGTATCTCTGTAGACAACAAGAGCATTTTACCCTTCCATGGAAGCTGTATTTATTTAACATATATCAAAGTCTTGCCCAAGAAGCATAGATGTAGCGATGTTTCCCCGTGGTAATGGTGTGAGGATTGCCTATTTGCGTATCGAATATTATACAAAGCGGCACTTCTCAGCTCTGCTGCTCCTCTCATGGCCTGTTATGGATACCAAATCAAAGTAATAAATGCAAAGAGACAAACGGAATATAATTTCTCTCTCCCTCACAAAAGTAGCACCGCCTGACTGACAGGTGGAATGTACTATTGCTCTCCACAGCATGACTAACAGACGGAATGTACTCCTGCCGTCCTCCACAAACACAACCACTGGGAGGAGCATCAGGGGCAGGGAGCCTGGAGACGAGCTTCGTCAAGTTTGCGTTTCCTTGGTATGAAAACAGAACCTCAGGCCACAAGTGGTTTTACAGTCCCACGTAACAACACCTCTCCTCTCCCCCCCCCCAACCTTCTCCTCCTCCACCTCCTCCTCACCTTCTCAAGATACCACACACTCCCTCGAGGAAGACGCCATCTTTAAGACACTTGAAGGACCTGAAGTTCAGTCAGAAATGTTCCACCGACTGTTCTTCAGGAACTGACTGCTCTTCAGGAACCGACTGCTCTTCAAGAACTGGCTGTTCTTCAAGAAGTGACTGTTCACCAAGAACTGAATGTTCTTTAAGAAGTGATTGTTCTTCAAGAAGTGACTGTTCTTCAGGAACTGACTGTTCTTCAAGATTTGACTGTTCTTCAAGAAGTAATTGTCCTTCAAGTTACTGTTCATCAAGATTTGACTGTTCTTCAAGAAGTGATTGTCCTTCAAGTTACTGTTCATCAAGATTTGACTGTTCTTCAAGAACTGACTGTTCTTCAGGAACTGACTGTTCTTCAGAAAGTAACTGTTCTTCAAGAAGTGACTGTAATTCAAGATTTGACTGTTCTTCAAGAAGTGACTGCTTTCAGAAACTGACTGTTCTTCAAGAGCTGACTGTTCTTCAGGAACTGACTGTTCTTCAAGAACTACTGTTCTTCAAGAACTACTGTTCTTCAAGAACTGACTGTTTTTCAGGAACTGACTCTTCAGGAACTGATTGTTCGTCAAGAACTGATTGTTCTTTAAGAACTGACTGTTATTCAGGAGCTGGCTGTTTTTCAAGAACTGACTGTTCTTCAAGAACTGGCTGTTTTACAGAAATTGACTGTTCTTCAGGAACTGGCTGTTCTTCAATAACTGACTGTTCTTCAAGAACTGACTGTTCTTCAAGAACTGACTGTTCTTCAAGAACTGACTGTTTTTCAAGGGTTGTTTGTGTCCTCCACTATATTCCATCAATAAACTAGTTATCCATAAGTAAAAGAAGTATTAATACAAGGAGAGATGGAGGCTCGATCCTCAGTCTGCTCTGTGCAGCTGAGGCTCAGACTACTCCGGCTATTAAAGACGATATGAGTAGGAGAAGTCAAGAAATTAACTGTGTCCTAATCAAGAAATATTTGGAAGAAAGACTTTTATTTATGATTTGGTGGTTGGGTGGGACCTATGACGTCATCGTGGAAAAAGCAACGTAATGCCTCGAAGACTAGAGAATATTCTGCCGTCTAAAAGAGAGAGAGAGAGAGAGAGAGAGAGAGAGAGAGAGAGAGAGAGAGAGAGAGAGAGAGAGAGAGAGAGAGAGAGAGAGAGAGAGAGAGAGAGCATCTTCTAAACTCAGGAAGGGTCCTGGGACCGCGTATCACACTAAATAAGATGCCTGAGACGAACTCAAACAGGGTAACTTAAGTAAGCATATACCAGGTTATCAAATGTAATAATACTGGCAGTAATTTCTATAAGGAATCCTCCGGGATTCTATATAACAGGAAGTGAATGTGAGGATAAGGAGGGAATCATAGCAACAAATTCAAGAATATGTCAACAAAGTCGCAGTCACACTGGCAACTGCTCCACATCCACATGAAAAGGAAAACGACCATGAAATCTTAAATATTATGACCGAAGAGTAAGGATGGAGGAGCAGATTACTCACAAAAGACAATAGAGAGGAATGTCATGAAGTGAACAGATAATTCAAGGAGGTATTTACAAAAGAAGAAGCAGAGATGGATCCAGTTGAACAAAGATAGACAGACGGACTGAACCTGCAAAACTGTACAATATCCAAACATCCAATAAAGTGACGTAGCTCCTGATCTACCTGAACATAACAAAAGCCATATAAAGTGAATCATTGAAACCTATAGCGAAGATGTACGGGTCATCAGAGATAGTGCCACTGCTGAGCAGCTCCACGAGGCTACAATATTTAACATGGGAGCACGAGAGAGGCACTGAGTTATTAGTCAATATCAGTGTCATGTGTTCTCTTCAGAATATTGATTGGAATGGGTAATGAGGAATAAGTTGGTAGAGCACCTAGAGAGAGAGAGACCTGGAGACTGAGGGACTGATCACCTCAAAACTACATCTTTAAAGGTAATGGACGGATTACATCGTGTTTACATCTCTACTGCTTCTGCCACTTCCTCTGTACTCGACTGAAGAAGCCTACTGTGTAGGCGAAATGTTTCGGAATAAACATACCTAACTGTTGCACATGTGTCTTACTTATCAACTTGTCGCTATTGTATACCATTATTACAGTCAGAAGAGGGGTTAATAAGACCCAGTACCCACTGCCTCTTAGGGAGGACCAACTACCACCAGGGGGCACCCACTGCCACCACCTCGGGGGCACCCACTGCCACCTCGGGGCACCCACTGCCACCTCGGGGGCACCCACTGCCGTCTCGGGGGCACCCACTGCCACCTCGGGGGGACCCACTGCCATCTCGGGGGCACCCACTGCCACCTCGGGGGGACCCACTGCCATCTCGGGGGCACCCACTGCCACCTCGGGGGCACCCACTGCCACCTCGGGAGCACCCACTGCCACCTCGGGGGGGACCCAATGCCATCTCGGGGGCACCCACTGCCACCTCGGGAGCACCCACTGCCACCTCGGGAGCACCCACTGCCACCTCGGGAGCACCCACTGCCACCTCGGGAGCACCCACTGCCACCTCGGGGGGGACCCACTGCCACCTCGGGGGCACCCACTGCCACCTCGGAAGCACCCACTGCCACCTCGGGAGCACCCACTGCCACCTCGGGAGCACCCACTGCCACCTCGGAGGGACCCACTGCCACCTCGGGGGCACCCACTGCCACCTCGGGGGCACCCACTGCCACCTCGGGAGCACACACTGCCACCTCGGAGGCACCCACTGCCACCTCGGGGGGACCCAATGCCATCTCGGGGGCACCCACTGCCACCTCGGGGGGACCCACTGCCACCTCGGGGGCACCCACTGCCACCTCGGGGGCACCCACTGCCACCTCGGGAGCACACACTGCCACCTCGGAGGCACCCACTGCCACCTCGGGGGGACCCAATGCCATCTCGGGGGCACCCACTGCCACCTCGGGGGGACCCACTGCCACCTCGGGAGCACCCACTGCCACCTCGGGAGCACCCACTGCCACCTCGGGAGCACCCACTGCCACCTCGGGGGGGACCCACTGCCACCTCGGGGGCACCCACTGCCACCTCGGGGGCACCCACTGCCACCTCGGGAGCACCCACTGCCACCTCGGGAGCACCCACTGCCACCTCGGGAGCACCCACTGCCACCTCGGGGGGACCCACTGCCACCTCGGGGGCACCCACTGCCACCTCGGAAGCACCCACTGCCACCTCGGGAGCACCCACTGCCACCTCGGGAGCACCCACTGCCACCTCGGGGGGACCCACTGCCACCTCGGGGGCACCCACTGCCACCTCGGGGGCACCCACTGCCACCTCGGGAGCACCCACTGCCACCTCGGAGGCACCCACTGCCACCTCGGGGGGACCCAATGCCATCTCGGGGGCACCCACTGCCACCTTGGGGGCACCCACTGCTACCTCGGGGCACCCACTGCCACCTCGGGGGCACCCACTGCCATCTCGGGGGAACCCACTGCCATCTCGGGGGCACCCACTGTCACCTCGGGGGCACCCACTGCCATCTCGGGGGCACCCACTGCCACTTCGGGGGGGACCCACTGCCATCTCGGGGGCACCCACTGCCGCCTCGGGGGCACCCACTGCCACCCCGGGGGCACCCACTGCCACCTCGGGGGCACCCACTGCCACCTAGGTGGAACCCACTGTCACCTAGGGGGGAGGAGGTTACAACATCCCTGCACCCACTCCTAGTCTGGTGATGAGGGTAATTAAGCCTCTGTGAGATGATATTTGCGTCTCGAAGCACCGGGCCAAGAACTACGCCCGGATTTAACCCTGGTGACGCGCACAGAGATGCGTAACAGTACTATACGCAGAAACGCTAAACATCTGCAGCGACATTCAACACTTCCTCCACCGCTTCTCCAACACCTCCTCCACCACCCCTCCAGCACTTCCTCCACTTCCCCTCCAGCAATTTCTCCACCTCCCCTCCAACACTTCTTCCATCACCCCTCCAACATTTCCTCTACCGTTCCTCCAACACTTCCTCCATCACCCTGCAACACTCCCTCCACCTCTCCTCCATCACTTTCTCCACCGCCCCTCCAACACTTCCTCCATCACCCTTCCAACATTTCTTCCACCGCCCCTCCAACACTTTCTCCATCACCCCTCCAACATTTTCTCCACCGCCCCTCCAACACTTCCTCCATCACCACTCCAACACTTCCTCCGCCTCCCATCCAGCACTTTCTCCACTGCCTCTTGAACACTTGCTCCATCACCCCTCCAACATTCCCTCCACCGCCCCTCCAACACTTCCTCTATCACCCCTCCAACACTTATTCCACATCCCCTCCAGCACTTTCTCCACCGCCTCTCCAACACTTCCTCCATCACCCTTCCAAGACTCAAGAAATCGTAATGACACGATTGCAAATAAACCATACCCCCGGCCTGGATTGAACCCGCGGTCATAGAGTCTCAAAACTCCAGCCCGTCGCGTTAGCCACTAGACCAGCTAGCCACAATAAGATTCATCCAACTAGGTATATTTCTACACCATAGGAAGGTTAGCACAGGCACCACTGTGACCACAAATGCAAGTTTTTACAGACGAATCTCCAGATCCCCTCCAGCACTTTCTCCACCGCCTCTCCAACACTTCCTCCATCACTTTTCCAACATTTCCTCCACTGCTGCTCCAACACTTCCTCCATCACCCCTCCAACATTCCCTCCACCACCCCTCCAACACTTCCTCCATCACCCCTCCAACACTTACTCCACATCCCCTCCAGCACTTTCTCCATCGCCTCTCCAACACTTCCTCCATCACCCTTCCAACATTTCCTCCACCCCCCTCCAACACTTCCTCCACCGCCCCTCTAACAAAACTGCACTAACGCCAACAATGTTCTTCGTCTAACGATTGTATCCAGTAGGCAACAGGAAGACACTGACGCATAGCAACAAATCCACTGACACCTCTGTTACGTTGTGTCTCTCAGAACCTCGCATTACGTCTTCAGTTCAGACACCAGATCATCAAGCACGTCAGTTCGTCCGATCTAGTACGTCAGATTCGTCCGTTGTGTAGGACAGGTTGCTGAAGTTGGTTGGTTACTTAAGTTTAACTTACTGACGGCTTGAAGGTCTTAACTGAGACTACAGCTCACGAGTACGATATCAAAAATAATTTTATCCTTTAAATAAGAATTAAAATTGGCAGAGTACTATGTAACATACGGAGAAATATACATCTCTCGACGCATGTACACGCATTTTAATGTAATGCATAACAAGCCACATGGGGATAGAAATCTTTAGTTCAAATCTATCGTACTATCGTGCGTCAAGAGGTATGCCTGTGCAATGTTGCAAGACAGCAACAGATAGTAAGGGAAATTCTCTGAAGCAAGGCCAATGGTTTCAATGGACAGCCCAGGACACAGAGTCTGTGTCATGAGCTGTCATTGGTACCTTCTGCGTTGCCTCAGAGAATTTCCACTCCTATCTGTTGCTGTCTTGCAACATTGCATAGCTCCTGAAGACGCACAAGAGTGCGTAAAATCTAAAGCTAAAGATTTCCATCTCCATGTGACTTTTTCTGCATTGTTAAGATCGTCTGTTTGCTACTGTATTGCATATTTTAGTCTAAATATACTGAGATGCACATTTCTCAGTGTATATTCACTGAGGTGCACACCTCTCACTGTGTACACATTAAGACGTCTGTGTATCGTTACATCGGCTGGTTGGGTGACTGGACTCAGAGGTTATCAACTACACGAGAGTCATTAAGGCTACATGTAACCTGCACACTACCAGTCAGGGATACTCTAATCACTAAAATAGGGATTAATGTAAACTCTCGCCTTGTCTACACACTAAGAGATTCACAGTATTAGTTACTCTGGTATCCTTTGATGCCTAAATTATTTCAAGTTACATTTAGTTCTTGAAGTGAGCGAACACAGAGGCTATGAACTCTCTCCTTGGTACTGAACAAGTCACCATTTTAGCTCATCTCTGATGTGTATCAGCACAGCGCATTATATCCGTGAGCAGTATTTGATGTCGATACTATTGTCTAACAACAACCAGTAACTCGACGCCCAGGATCTGAATACAGGGAAAAAAACAATTGAAACACTTGATTGAGTATTTGTGATTCAACACTGAACCCTTGAGTGAGCGACTACGCTTTTTTTTTTTTTGCGAATCCACGTCATCGGAGTCGCTTCAATCCCAATTCACCTGAACAGCTTCGAGATCACTGACATAATTTTTAAAAGCACCGAGAGATGATCCCATGAAGGATAACTTCTGAAAGAGTTCCTCTTCTGTTTCAGTAAAACCTGAAGCTTCACCCATACTACTTTAGAGTAGCTATATGATCCTTGTAGGTTTAGAGCTTCTTTTTTATTATAATAATGATAATCTTCAGAGTAATTTCTGAATAATGATGTTAAATACTGTAATATAATGATGTTAGAACGATATTCCAAGTTCTTAGTGATAAATATTTGAGCTTCTGACGGGTTCATAACCAATTCAAAAAAAAAAAATGCGTTATCGAAATTAAACACATATATGTATATATATATATATATATATATATATATATATATATATATATATATATATATATATATATATATATATATATATATATATATATATATATATATATATATATATATATATATATATATATATATATATATATATATATATATATATATATATATATATATATATATATATATATATATATATATATATATATATATATATATATATATATATATATGTGTGTGTGTGTGTGTGTGTGTGTAATTTCTCTCTCTCCTGAATTTCCAAACAGGCAGCAAATTACCGAACCTCTGAGCCTTTCCCTCACCTCTCATCTGGACGCCAACATCAGAAATCTTTACCGAGGACACATGATTCCTGTGTGGAAAGTAGAGAATCTTCACCTGGACTGTTCAGCAGGTGTTTGTGAGGGCTGGTGTCTCAGCAGGTGTTTGTGAGGGCTGGTGTCGGAGGCTCTCAGCAGGTGTTTGTGAGGGCTGGTGTCAGAGGCTCTCAGCAGGTGTTTGTGAGGGCTGGTGTCAGAGGCTCTCAGCAGGTGTTTGTGAGGGCTGGTGTCAGAGGCTCTCAGCAGGTGTTTGTGAGGGCTGGTGTCAGAGGCTCTCAGCAGGTGTTTGTGAGGGCTGGTGTCGGAGGCTCTCAGCTGTCAATTAACTCTGCCTGTGATCGTCTTGCCTTCAAATTAGTTTCATGTATCTTGTGTGATCTCACTTAGCTGTGTCGCCCCGGGGAGGGACCTCGTTGCCCCTCGCTTGTTTGGAGGTGTTTGTGGGGTATTGGCTGGAGTTTAGCTGGTGTTTGGCGGTACAATGTGTTTTCTTTTGGAGGGGATCTATTTGGCGATGTTTATCATTATGTATGACAATATTTAGGAATATTTTTGTATGGTGTTTGGGGGTGTTTACCAGTGTTTGCGATTTTTCTGCCAATGTTTTCGCGATGTTTAGGACGTTTATTTATAATTTATTATATAAATTTTTTGTTACGATATTTTCTGGTGTCTGTGTGTGTTTGGGATGTTTGTTCGTGTGTCGTTTATGTTATTGTCAGCTGACATTGATGGTATTCTTATGAAAACATGTGTTTTTCCCGTGTTTGTCTGTTTTTCTAAAAGAACCTGTTGTATGGCTGTCTCTGGCTGTGTTTTTTTCTTTGTTTGGCCTAGTTATTTTTCTCTGGTTAGTGGCGCTTGTCGTGTTTGGTACTTGAAGTGTGTATCATGTTTGATGGTGTTTGTGTTTTTTGCTCAATTAGTTGAGTTATGTTTATTATCGTTTGCGTTTGGCTTCCTCTATTGATGGTTGTATTCATACTATTATTATAGTATCATCACCATCATAATCACCAGCATCATCATCATCACCACCACCACCATCACTTTCCATCACAACCATCATCAATTCATCTTTTTTTTCACCGTCGTTAATTCTACATCATCAGTCACCATCATGGCCACTAGCATTAGCCAACTCTACCTTCCATCATCAATCACTACCTCATCACCATCCCATCAGTATCATCATGGATGATGGGAGTACAAGACAGAGTACAAGAGAAGGAAGGCCGTCAGTGGGTAAGAATGAAGTGAAAGTTTATAAATTAAAGCAAGAGAGAGCTAGGGTAAGATACAAGCAAGTATTGGGAGAAAGTTGGGCTGGTGAGAGTAAGGAGGTCGAAAAGGAACGAGGTTGATTTAAAAATGCAATATTAGAGTGTTAGAGGAAGGTATGGGAAGAAAAAACTTATTATATAAGAGGTTTTTATAATGTAGAAGTGATTTACGGAGGCCAGAGAATATGGTGTATAAAGGAAAGGCTAAAAGAGTGGTGAAGGAGTGCAAAAGGAGAGCCAGTGAGAGAGAGAGAGAGTGCGTGGGATTTTATGAAAAAATTTTGTTGAGAATAATAAAATGTTTTAGAACGAGATTAATAAATTGAGAAAGCCTAGGGAACAAATGCATTTAGCAGTTAAAAGTAAGAGAGGGAAGTTACTAACTGGAGAGGTGGAGCTACAGGGAAGACGGAGGGAATATTTTGAGTTGTTAAGTAATGATAAAGAAAGGCAGTGATTTTATGATTTGGCCAGAGAGATATAACATCTTATAGGAGTGATGTAGAGGCAGACGTGAGTGTGGGGAAGTGTGTGTGTGTGAGGCAGTGGGTAGAATGAAAGGCGGTGAAGCAGCTGGGACAGATGGGATCAAGACAAATTTTATAAGCACATGTGGATATAGTTTTGAAGTGGTTGGTGTACTTGCTCAGTATTTATGAAAGTAGAGTAGCTACCTAGGAACTGGCAGAGATTATGTACAGTTTCTCTGTATAGGGGAAAATGGGATAAAAGAGAGTGAAAGGTAAGCTTGCTGAGTATATCAGGTAAAGAATAAATATGAGAGAATAAAGGGTAGGACAGAAAGCAGGATTGTAGAGGAACGAGGAGGTTTCAGAAGGGATGTGTTGATCAGTTGTTTACGGTGAAGCATATTAGTGAACAATACTTAAAGGTATGGAACTTTTTGTTGCTTTTATGGATTTAGAAAAAGATATATGATAGGATGGAGAGGGAAGCAATGTGGTAAATGTTGCAAATATATGCAATACGTGGTGTGTTACGTGAAGAGTTTTTGTGCGGGTAGTGAAGCTCAGGTTAGAGTATGTAAGAGAGAGGGAGGAATTATCGTGGTATAAGATGTCTTAGACAGGGATGTGTGATGTCACCATGGTTGTTTAACATATTCATAGATGGGGTCGTAAAAGAGGTGATTGCTTGGTGTTGGGGAGAGCTGTGGGATTAAAATATAATGAATTTGATACAAAGTGGGAGCTGTCACAAATGCTTCTTTTTCTGGTGGCACGGGGTTCATGGGAGATTCTGAGGCAAAGAGGAAAGGGCTGGAGGAAACTAGGAGGGTGTGTAGAAGATGGAAATTAAAAGTGAACATAGGGAAAAGAAAAACTATGAGAATAACAAAAAATCTAGGCAATGAAAGATTGGATATCAGACTGGCGGGAGTATAGAGGAAGTAAATGGTGGTGACGGTGTTGTTCTTGTTGGCGGTGGTGGTGGTGTTGGCGGTGGTGGTGGTGATAGCGGTGGTGGTGTTGGCGGTGGTGGTGGTGTTGGCAGTGGTTGTGGTGATAGCGGTGGTGGTGTTGGCGGTGGTGGTGGTGTTGGCAGGGTTGTGGTGTTGGCAGTGGTGGTGGTGTTGGCTGGGTGGTGGTGTTAGCGGTGGTGGTGGTGGTGTTGGCAGGGTGGTGGTGTTGGCAGTGGTGGTGTTGTTGACAGGGTGGTGGCGGCGTCTGGCAGACCACACCACCCAGGGATCTGGTGTCAGTAGTGTCGGGTGTGGGATCACTATGATGACAACCTTCCCTGGCACCATGGCCCCCTTGCACCCTGGCACCCTGGCCCACTCACCAAGGCTTAGTGCCACTTTTAACCTGGCTTAAAGCCGCTCCCAGTGCCGCTAAAATTATATGTCTGTTAGCAAAGGTGTTTCTTAACATCTCTCTTTTGTAGAAGTGTGTGCGTACTCACCTATTTGCGGTTACAGGGGTCGAGACTCAGCTCCTGGCCCCGCCTCTTCACTGATCGCTACTAGGTCCTCTCTCTTTCTGCTCTATGAGCTTTATCGTACATCGTCTTAAAACTATGTATGGTTCCCGCCTCCACCACAACACTTGCCAGACTATTCCACTTCCTGACATCTCTATGACTGAAGAAACACTTCCTAACATCTTTTTGATTCATCTGAGTCTTCAACTTCCGATTGTGAACCTTTGTTTATGTGTCCCATTTCTGGAACATCCTGTCTTTGTCCACCTCATCTATTCCGTATTTTGTATGTCGTTATCATGTCTCCCCTAACCCTCCTGTCCTCCAGTGTTGTCAGGCCGACTTCCCTTAACCTTTCTTAGTAGGACATTCCCCTTAGCTCTGGAATTAGCCTTATTGCAAATCTTTGCACTTTCTCTAATTTCTTGACGTGCTTGAACAGGTGTGGGTTCCAAACTGGTGCCGCATACTCCAGTGTTGGCCTGACGTACACGGTGTACAGAGTCTTGAACGATTCCTCATTGAGGTATCGAAACGCTATTCTCAGGTTTGCTAGGCGCCCATATGCTGCAGAAGTTATCTGGTTGATATGTGTTTCCGGAGATATGCTCGGTATAATACTCACCCCAAGATCTTTCTCCTTGAGTGAGGTTTGCAGTCTTTGTCCACCTAGCCTATGCTCTGTCTGCGGTATTTTTGCCCCTCTCCGATCTTCATGACCTTGCATTTGGCGGGGTGAAATTCAAGGAGCCAGTTGCCTGTCCAGGTTTCTTTGCAGTCCTGCTGATCCTCATATGATTTAATTCTTCTCATTAATTTCACATCATCTGCGAACAGGGACACTTCTGAGACCATCCCTTCCATCATGTCATTCACATATTCCAAAAATAGCGCTGGTCCTAGAACTGACCCCTGTGGGACCCCGCATGCCACAGGCGCCACTGTGATATATCTCATCACGTACCATAACTCTATGTTGTCTCCCTGTCAGGTACTGTCTGATCCATTGCAGTGTCCCTCCTGTTATACGTGCCTGATCCTCCAGTTTCTGCACTAATCTCTTTTGAGGAACTGTGTTGGAGGCCTTCTTGCAGCCCAAGAAAATCCAGTCAACCCTCCCCCTCTCTCTCGTGTCTCTCTTCTGTTACCTTGTCATAAAACTCCAGTAGGTTTGTGACACAGGATTTGTCTTCCATGAATCTGTGCTGGCTGTCGTTTATAATCTTGTTCCACTCCAGGTACTCCACTACTCTTCTGATAGTCTTCACCATGATTTTGAATACTATACACGTCAGTGACACTGGTCTATAATTTAGTGCCTCATTTGTCTCCTTTCTTATAAATGGGGACTACATTTCCCACCTTCCATACCTCAGGTAGTTGCCCAGTGATGTGTTGAAAATTGTGGTTAGTGGCACACACAGCATCTCTGCACCCTCTGTAAGGACCCAAGGAGAGATGTTGTCTGGTCCCACCATCTTTGAGGTATCAAGGTCACTTAGCAGCTTCTTCACCTCCTCCTCGGTTGTGTGATTTTCATCCAACACTTGTTGGCATATCCCTCGTTGGTGTACCCTTCTGTTCAGTCTTCCCAGAGACCTTCTTTGTAGCAACTGTAAATACTTCCTTAAATCTCGTGTTGAGCTCCTCACATACTTCATGGTTGTTTCTTGTGAGCTCCCCACCTTCTTTCTTTAGCCTGATTACCTGGTCCTTGACTGTTGTCTTCCTCCTGATGTGGCTATACAACAGTTTTGGATCAGACTTTACTTTTGATGCTATGTCGTTTTCTTATGGTCGCTGGGCCTCCCTCCTTATCTGTGCATACACGTTTCTGGCTCTTTGACTAATATCTTTATTTTCCTGGGTCCTTTGCCTTCTGTACTTTTCCCAATCTCTAGTGCACTTAGTTTTTGCCTCCTTACACTGTCGGGTAAACCAGGGGCTCGTTCTGGTCTTTCCATTATTTCTGTTGCCCTTGGGAACAAACCTTTCCTCTGTCTCCTTGCATTTTGTTGTTACATAGTCCACTGAACCTCCTGCACGAAGTTCCTCATACCAGTAAAGTCCCCCCTTTTATAGTTTGGCTTTTCCCATTCTACTCCTGTTACTCTCTCCACTTGTAACTCTACAATGTATTCAAAGCTCAGAACCATGTGATCACTAACTCCAAGGGGCCTTTCATATATGATGTCCTCAGTGTCCGAGCTACTCAAGGTGAATACGAGGCCCAGTCTTGCTGGTTCATCCTCCGTTCTCTCTCTGGTAGTGCCCCTAAAATGTTGATGCATGAGGTTTTCCAGTACCACATCTATCATCCTGGCTCTCCATGTTTTGGGACCCTCATATGGCTCCAGGTTTTCCCAATCAATCTCCCTGTGGTTGAAATTGCCCATAACCAGTAACTTTCCTCTACTTAAGTGTGCTTTTCTGGCCACCTCAGCTAGTGTGTCCACCATTACTCTGTTGCTCTCTTCATATTCCTCTCTTGGCCTCCTGCAGCTCATTGGTGGGTTATACATTACTTTAATGACTACCTTATGTTCCCCAGACTGAATTGTACCTACTATGTAATCCCTTTCTCCAATCTCGTCCATTCCTTCCATTTCCTGAAATCCCCATCGGGTTTTAATGAGCAGTGAAACCCCTCCTCCCCCTCTGCTCCTTCTATTTTTCCTCAGGATCTGATATCCGGATAGGAAGATTGTGTCTGTTATCGTCCCAGTGAGTTTCGTTTCTGTGACTGCTATAATGTCTGGGGGTGTCTCCTTGATTCTTTCATGCCACTCCACACATTTATTCATTATTCCATCTGCGTTTGTATACCAAACCTTCTTTTCTAAAACTGCGGTCCAAGGAGAATGCTGGGGTTGGGGGAACAGGAGCCCTGGTGGGGGCCTATGGGGGTTGCTGTGGGGGTGGAGTTTGTGATGATGGGGTGGGGGCAAAGGGTACAGTGTGTGGGTTTTGGTTTGGATTGTTTGGATGCATTGGGGTTACCATGGTTGGATTCCTTCTCTGGGTGGTTCTGGAGGAGGTTGTGTTTGCTCTTCCACCTGGGTCTGGGTTCTCCTGCTCATCTCCGTCATTGATTCTCATTCCTCCTTGCATCTTTGTACCCTCTCTTTCAGTATCTTCCTTTCTTCTTGTGTTCTGTCTCAGTCAAGGTACACTCTCTGGTATTCTAGTTTGTCCCTTAGTCGTGCTTTCTCCTGCAGGATCCTGTTTCGAGCTGATTCTGTGTTGAAAATAATTTTGACTGACCATTTTTTTCCTCTTACAAATCACCCAATTCTCCAAAAAATTTGTCAGCTGGGTCATGTCATCTCCTATTGCTTTCATGATCACTTTTTTCTCCTCCTGTTTTCTTGCTTCATGAGTTTCCCCTTCAACTTTCTGGAGCCTGTAGACAAAAACTGACCTTTCATCTTCCCACTGTATTTCCCTTTGCATCAAAATATAGTTCCTGCCATTGAAGCATTCCTTCCTTCAATCTCTTCCCTACCTGATGTCCCTGTGCTCAGTGGTATGTCTTTTTTCCTGCTCATCTGTTCATGGGCACTACAATTGACTCTTAGAGCCTCTGCATATAGGTTAGCTCCTTCATTGTCTTTAGACCCCTCATTTGTTCTTGGTGTGCTCCTCATCTTTTCCTGGGCCCAACATGGGTCTCATAGGGCCTTCACATACGATATAGCTCCTTTACTCTCTACAGTCCCCTCGTTTGTGACTGATGTAGCAGTTCCTGATGTCTTGGCTGTACTGTTCTATGGTTCTTTAGGCTGTTTCAAATTTTTTAGTTCCTCTTCTAAGCTCTGTATCTTAGCTTCTGCTGCTATGGCTTTTAGCTCCCATTTCCTGCTCTCTGCAGCTGTCTTCTCCATTTTCTTGCTGAGCTCTTCTGTGTGTGTGTGTGTGTGTGTGTGTGTGTGTGTGTGTGTGTGTGTGTGTGTGTGTGTGTGTGTGTGTGTGTGTGTGTGTGTGTGTGTGTGTCTGTGTGTGTGTGTGTGTGTGTGATTGTGTGTGTGTGTGTGTGTGTGTGTGTGTGTGTGTGTGTGTGTGTGTGTGAACGTGTGTGTGTGTGTGTGTGTGAATGTGTGTGTGTGTGTGTGTGTGTGTGTGTGTGTGTGTGTGTGTGTGTGTTTTATAGAACTGATTTTACACTCTATATCTAAACTCTGGCCACTAATATGAATTTTGCAATGTTCTTAGTCAAAGAACTCCTTGCTTCACACACCTCTAACTTGCTTTACACACCTCTAACTTGCTTCACACACCCTCTAATTTGCTTCACACACCTCTAACTTGCTTCACACACCTCTAACTTGCTTCACACACCCTCTAACTTGCTTCACACACCCTCTAACTTGCTTCACACACCCTCTAACTTGCTTCACACACCCTCTAACTTGCTTCACACACCTGGAGGTTACCTGGAGGTTATTCCGGGGATCAACGCCCCCGCGGCCCGGTCCATGACCAGGCCTCCCGATGGATCAGGGCCTGATCAACTAGGCTGTTACTGCTGGCCGCACGCAGTCCAACGTACGAGCCACAGCCCGGCTGATCCGGCACTGACTTTAGGTATCTGTCCAGCTCTCTCTTGAAGGCAGCCAGGGGTTTATTGGCAATTCCCCTAATGCTTGATGGGAGGCTGTTGAACAGTTTTGGGCCCCGGACACTTATGGTGTTTTCCCTTAGTGTACCAATGGCGCCCCTACTTTTTATTAGGGGCATTTTGCATCGCCTGCCCAGTCTTTTACTTTCGTAGGGAGTGATTTCTGTGTGCAGATTTGGGACCATTCCTTCCAAGATTTTCCAAGTGTAGATTATGATATATCTCTCCCTCCTGCGTTCCAACGAGTACAAGTCAAGTGCTTCCAAGAGTTTCCAGTAGTTAAGGTGCTTGACAGAACTTATACGTGCAGTAAAGGATCTCTGTACACTCTCTAGATCTGCGATTTCACCTGCTTTGAATGGAGATGTTAATGTACAGCAGTATTCAAGCCTAGAGAGAACAAGTGATTTGAAAAGGATCATCATAGGCTTGGCATCTCTCGTTTTGAAAGTTCTCATTATCCATCCTATCATTTTCTTTGCACGTGCGATCGTGGCACTGTTGTGATCCTTGAAAGTGAGATCCTCAGACATTACTACTCCCAGGTCCCTTACATTATTTTTCCGCTCTATTGTATGGCCGGAGTCAGTAGTATACTCTGTTCTAGTTATTATCTACTCCAGTTTTCCATAAGGGAGTAGTTGGAATTTGTCCTCATTGAACTTTGTTTATATCTTCTTGGAGGTCAACCGCGTCCTCAGCAGATGACAGCCTCATGCAGATCCTAGTATCATCCGCAAAGGATGATACGGTGCTGTGGTGTATATCTCTGTCTATGTCTGATATGAGGATAAGGAATAAGATGGGGGCGAGTACTGTGCCTTGTGGAACAGAGCTCTTCACTATGGCAGCCTCCGATTTAACTCTGTTGACCACTACTCTTTGTGTTCGATTTGTTAGGAAGTTGAAGATCCATCTCCCCACTTTCCCAGTTATTCCTTTAGCACGTATTTTATGGGCTATTACGCCATGATCGCATTTGTCAAATGCCTTTGCAAAGTCTGTGTATATTACATCTGCATTCTGATTTTCTTCCAGTGCATCCAAGGCCATGTCATAGTGATCCAGTAGTTGTGAGAGGCAGGAGCGACCTGCGCTGAACCCATGTTGCCCTGGATTGTGCAGATTTTGGGAATCCAGGTGATTTACAATCCTGCTTCTTAGCACTCTTTCAAAGATTTTTATGATGTGGGACGTCAGAGCTATTGGTCTATAGTTCTTAGCTAATGCTTTGCTGCCACCTTTATGGAGTGGGGCTATATCCGTTGTTTTAAGTGACTGTGGAATTTCACCCATGTCCAAGCTCCTCCTCCATAGTGTACTTAGGGCACGCGAGAGGGGTTTCTTGCAGTTCTTAATGAAAACAGAGTTCCACGAGTCTGGGCCCGGGGCTGAGTGCATAGGCATGTTGTCAATGGCTTTTTCGAAATCTATCGGAGTTAGGGTAATGTCGGAAATCTGGCATACATTTATGGAGTTTTGAGGCTCATTCATGAAGAAATCATTTGGGTCGTCGATCCTCAGACCGATTAGTGGTTCACTAAACACAGAGTCGTACTGGGATTTCAATATTTCACTCATTTCCTTGTTGTCATCTGTGTAAGTCCCATCCTGTCTGAGTAAGGGCTCGATACTAGATGTGGTATTTGCCTTGTTTTTGGCATATGAAAAGAAATATTTTAAATTTCTTTCAATTTCACTAATAGCTTTAAGCTCCTCCCGCCTCTCCTGGTTCCTGTAAGAGTCATTTAGCTTAAGTTCGATAGTTTCCACTTCCCTGGTCAGCGCCTCCTTTCGTGTATCAGATATTCTAGCACTCCTGAGGAGCTCAGTGACTCTTCGTCGTCTTCTGTAGAGGGAGCGTCTTTTTCTCTCCAGTTTACTCCTGCTCTTCTTCTTTCTTAGGGGAATATGCCTAGAACATGCTTCGGCTACCAGGAAGTTGATCCTTTCAAGGCACTGAGGTGTGCTTCACACACCCTCTAACTTGCTTCACACACCCTCTAACTTGCTTCACACACCCTCTAACTTGCTTCACACACCCTCTAACTTGCTTCACACACCATCTAACTTGCTTCACACTCCCTCTAACTTGCTTCGCACACCCTCTAACTTGCTTCACACACCTCTAACTTGCTTCACACACCTCTAACTTGCTTCACACACCTCTAACTTGCTTCACACACCTCTAACTTGCTTCACACACCCTCCAACTCGCTTCACACATCTCAAACTTGCTTCACACACCTCTAACTTGCTTCACGCACCTCCAACTTGTTTCACACGCACCTCTAACGTCCTTCATGCACATTTAACTTGCTTCACGGACATCAGTCTTGTTTTACGCACATCTAACTTGCTTCACGCACCTATAACTTGATTCACGCACCTCTAACTTGCTTCACGAACCTCTAACTTGTTTCACACACCTCTAACTTGCTTCACACACTCTAAGTTACTTCACACACCTCTAACTTGCTTCACACACCTCTAACTTGCTTCACACACCTCTAACTTGCTTCACACACCTCTAACTTGCTTCACACACCTCTAACTTACTTCACACACCTCTAACTTGCTTCACACACCTCTAACTTGCTTCACACACCTCTAACTTGCTTCACACACCTCTAACTTGCTTCACACACTCTAAGTTACTTCACACACCTCTAACTTGCTTCACACACCTCTAACTTGTTTCACACACCTCTAACTTGCTTCACACACTCTGAGTTACTTCACTCACCACTAACTTGCTTCACACACCTCTAACTTGCTTCACACACTCTGAGTTACTTCACACACCTCTAACTTGCTTCACACACCTCTAACTTACTTCACACCTCTAACTCTCTTATTCTGTGAAATATGTTTTCAGTTGTTCCTTCTGCGTCACTTGTGTCGTAGTTCTCCATCTTGGTTTCACGTTCTCTTCGTTCTGTTTTTAATTTGAGTCTTCCTTTAAACTAATGTGTTTATCATGTGTTCTCTAGTTCTCTGTGTTGTCTTGTTCTCTGTGTTCTCCTGTTCTCTCTGTTCCGTTCTATGTGTTCTCTTGTTCTCTGTCATCTCAGAATAGCTTGGAAACCTTTAGGCAATTCTCCTAATTTATAGTTTTTCTCCATTTTTTCTCTAGGATCCTCATTTTCTTACCATATCTTTTTGTATATTCTATCTGTCTTTCTGTCTCTCTGTGTTTCTCTGTCTCTCTTTCCATCCGTCTGTCTCTCTCTGTTTCTCTGTCACTCGTCGACTAACACTCGTGGTATCTTCTTCTTGCTAAGTGAACACTAGGTCAGCACTATCTTATGTGAAGTACTGTGACTAGCACGGGTACACAGCACCAGCAAGGAGCCTACAGGAACTAACCATTACCTCTCCCAGCCACTACATGAAACTTGACCCAGTATGACCTCGATCCTGTACGAGCTTGACCCAGAACGACCTTGACCCAGTATGACCTTGACCTGTAACTAGAGAATGTGACCTCATAAGGACCTCTCTGGTAATCATGCAATCAGTGACCCCTAATGTAGTTGTAAGAATAATAATTATAATAATAATTATTATTATATTATTATTATTATTATTATTATTATTATTATTATTATTATTATTATTATTATTATTATTATTATTATTTCTTAACAACATCAGTCGTTTCCTACTAAGGCATGGTGACTCACAGAAGAAAACAATTTCAAGATCACTAGCTCCGATACTTGTCTTTACCAAATCTTTCCGCCCGACTTTCAGAATGCAGCCACTGAACTTCCAAGACTCAAGTCCGTCTAACGGTTTCTCTGAATCCCCAACCTAGAGATAAAACGAGTGACTTGAAGAGTGCCATCAGTGGCCTTACATTTCGTTGTAAATGTTTTAGTTATTCAACCAATCATTTTTCTTGCAGTTGCGACAAGAGCATTGTTGTGCTGCTTGATCGTGAGATCTTCTGATATTATTACTCCCAGGTCTCTCACATTAAACTTACGCTTTATTAAATCTTTCCGTAAAGTAGAAAATGAAATTTGTCTTCACTGAACATCATACTGTTGTCAGTAGCTGGCTGAAAGAATGTTTATGTCGTCTGTGCCATTAATGGATGTCACTCTCATGCAGATGCTAATAATGTCTGCAAAGGATGATATAGGTGGATACCTCTGTCTGTGTCAAATATGAGAATGAGAAACATAAGAGGGGCGAGTACTGTGCCTTGGGGGACAGAGCTCATCACCGTAGCCACTTCTGATTTCACTCTATTTACTATTATTTGTTTTGTTCTTTTGGTTAGGAAGTTAAATATCCATCGACCCACTTTTCCAGTTATTCATTCTGTACGCATTTTGTAAGCAATTATCCCATAGTTACACATGTCAATGACTTTTTCAAAGTTAGTGTACACTAAATCTCCAATAAGCATGTCTTCCATTGTATGGAAGACTATTTGATAGTGGTCAGGTAATTGCAAGAGGCAGTAGCGACCTGTTCTGACCCCAGGTTGACCTGGGTTGTGCAACTGCTGGGATTCCATGAGATTGGTAATCTTGCTTCTTAAGATTTTTTAAATATCTTGATAATGTGGGACGTCAGCACTATCGGGCTATAGTTTTGTTCTGCGATTGCTTTACTGCAATCTTTGTGGGGTGGGGCTGTATCAGTGGTGTTTAATTAAAGACTGTGAGATGACTCCAGTGTCCAGGTTCCTTCCCCAAAGAATATGTAAGGGACGTGATGGTTTCCTGCAATTCTTTATGAATATGGAGTTCAATGAGTCAGAGCTTCGAATGAAGTGAATTGTCATGCAATCAATGGCTTCTTCGAAATGAAGTGGGGTAGGGTTATATCAGAAATTAGGGAGATGTTTGTAGCATTTTGTATCTCATTCAAGATCAACTCATTTGGGTTGTCAGTCTTTAGACTCATTATTGGTACACTGAGTCGTACTGGGATTCAAGTATTTCGCTCATTTTTTTTCTTTTCTTTTTTTGGTCATCATCAGTGTATATTCCATCTCCTTTAGTCAAGGCCTGATACTACAGGTCGTCTTTGCTCTGGATTTTTGCATATGAGAAGAAGCATTTTGGGATTTTCTCAATTTCATTCATGGCTTTTTGCTCCCTCTGTCTCTCCTGAGTTCTGTATGACTCATTCAATTTGAGCTCAACATTGTCTTGTTCTCTAGCCAGCCTTACTTTTCATTCTTTGGAGATTCTGCTGCCTTTGAGGAGCTTTGGTATTCATCGTATTCGACTATAGAGGACACGTCTCTCCCTTTCCAGCCAGCACCTTCTCCTCCTCGTTCGTAATAGTGTCTGGAACCGACTTCTAGAACCACTGAACTCATTCTCTCAAAATACTGGTTCAGGTCCACAATTACCTTACTGTCTTCCCATCATAAGTCAGTAAGTTGACTATTTATTAGCTCCAAGTTGCTGTTCTTGTTGTTAAAATTAAATGTGTTAAACATACCTTCATGATTGAGTTTTGCTGATTATGCCCAGTGACTGTGTCTGAGCTTCTGTGAGATTGTGGCTTGAGTTCACTGTCTTTGACAGTGTTATGTTCCGTACCACCTCTTAATTATTTGTAGATATAAGATGTAAAGTACTTTCTAGCCTGGTCGGTAATCATAATGATGCAGTCAGTTCTTCTTTTCTTTTGGTCCATATTTGCAAATTTCCCAGGCATAGTGCCGACACAGATGGATTTCCTGATGGCTGTGTTTTATTGCATCCGTGTTGAGTACTATGTAATGTCCAGCGATTACAACTGACTCATGTGTTGAGTGTGTAGTAGAATCAGTCTTAGGGCTGCAGGCTATAGTGTGTGTTGAACTGGTTATGTGTACCTTCTCCGCTGTCATCTTTATCTTATTGCTCTCCCTGTCTACTTTGTCTTCGATTTTCCTTTCCCCTCATTCTCTTCTTCCTGCCCCTTCCATCATCATGGCTCTCTCACGCTCAATGGACCTCTAGCTCGTTACTCAGTGCGTGTTGTTGCGTTGGTGTTGGCTTACTGTCAACACCAGCGTGGTGATGTGGCCAGGCTGGTGATGTGGCCAGGTTGGTGGTGTGGCTAGCCTGGTGGTGTGGCCAGCCTGGTGGTTGGGTCAACTCTGGTGGTGGGGTCAACCCTAGGGTGTGGTGGCCTGCCCTGTTAGTGTCGTTACGGCGCTGACACCAGCCTGATCACTACTGCCACCACTACCACCACCACCAACACCACCAAGAGAAATGACACACCCACAACAACAACAACACACCACCGCCAGTCACCAGAGATCAAACCAGTGGTACAGAGAGTCAGCGACCAGGATACTAGTGTACAATTTCCTTGCTTAAAAAAAAAAAAACAGATCTAGTGACCCCACGCCCGTTGCCGCCCACGCCCGCCTCCGCCCACGCCCGACGCCCACAGAAGACTGGCATTCGCATTGCCTTGTCCACAGACAGCTGGATTACACATTGGCAACTATACACCTCCCAACCCACACTAGTGCAGGGTTGACGTGAGGACCTCAAGCGTCCCTCTTTAGTCCTTGTTCTCTTTGTACTAGGGTCTTGGTCTCGGACCGGGCCGCGGGGGCGATGGTCTATGATCACGTGATATAACACTCAATAATAACCCACAAGGAAACAAAAACACAGAGGTTAATTGATCTGTATATTTCGACCCCCATTTGGGATCCTCTTCAGTTGAAGAGGTCCCAGAAGGGGGTAGAAAAACAATTAACCTCCTGTGTTTCTTTCTCCATGTGAGTTATGACTGAGCATTGACAAGTGTTCATTACACTTCTTGAGTTTTCAACTGACATAACATATATAGTGGTTTGGATGACCCTCTATACGCAATTATCATATGATAATATTGATCAACTCAGATCGCTAAGCAGAAATTATTTACATGAGGTTATTCTAGACATTTTATTAAGTATATTCGGGTAAATGCAGATGATTTAGACTAACATTAGAGAAAATTAGTTTATGCTGAATTTAGGTTAGTTTATGTTATGAAGTGATTAAGTTAATTTATGCATGGCGGGGTCTGAGAATTGGGAAACAGTGGGAGGTACGGGTGGAAACACTGGGCGTGTTTACACCTGCTGCCCGTGTTCACCTAGCACATCAGTCGGGTGTCAGCTGACTGGTGTGGGTAGCATCCTGGGGGTGGTGGTATACCTCAGATAGAGCGTTGAAATGAGCTGAAGACAACAGCTCTTAGTCTGTAAAACTGATCTGTGTAAAAAAAAAAAAAAAAAAAAAGATGATGGTTGGAATGAGAACACAAGAAATATTACTGTAACGAGGTTTAAAACCTATCGACTGCACGACGGTCATTAAGGCTTCATAGCTGCTTTTCACCACCAGTCAAGATCACTTTAATCCTCAAAATAATGATTAATGTGACCTCTCAGTATATATGCTCTGAGAGACATACATCTCAAGGTGTATATATCATGGAGTAAGAAAATAATGAACCAGTGTATAAAATAGAACCCCCGAGGTTCTTGGGTAAATATTTACAACATTATCCTTCAAGTTTCCCTTGGTCTTGCTAGGTCTCACTGACGCTATGGTGTTAGTAAGTTTATTTAGGTACAGGTACACGTAAGTAAAATTATCATACACAGTAACATATGCAAAATAACCACTGTGAAAAAAATAGTGAATTTCCAAGCGCTTTCGTAAATTCTTACATTGTCAGTTCCTTGACAATGTGAGAAATAACGAAAGCACTTGGAAATTCACTATATTTTTCATAGTGGTTATTTTGCATATTGTGGTATCATCTGTTTACTATGATCTTATTACATCACATAGTAACATATATGTAAATTGCCTAGGATAACTAGAAGAAAAGTCAGACAAAGTGATTTATTTCCACTGGTTTCCTTGTAACATCACGTCTGGTCACCCTTTTACAGAACTGACAGAAATTCTCTACAAGGCATACAGTGAATGATAACTGAATTACAGTATTCTTAAGAACATAATTTACCTCAGGTTCCGAAAACCAACAAAACAGAACCGAGGTCCTATTTCATACGTGAAACAGCTAAGTAAATTTGCTGATCGTCATGCAGTAAATAAATATCTAACTAATAAATTAGACTCATGCCCAAAACCTAGGATTCTGTGGTTTTCTCAGTTTATTACAATGATTATATACGGGAGACGTTGGAAGATGAGGTAATTAGTCCCTCAACCTTCAAAAAGCAACGGGGTAGGCAAATTCAAAACAGTTCGATTTAGAAAAGAATTAGTTCAACACAGGTGC